>NC_056732.1:1011679373-1011711026 GCF_019279795.1 Protopterus annectens
CCACTCTGGAATCATAGATTAGCTTACTAAGCTGGGCATAAATCCCTACGTCATTTGATGGGTTGAAAACTGGCTTACTGACAGAACCCAGACTGTAAAAGTAGCAGACTCCAAATCCAGCTCCAGACAAGTGGAGTACCTCAGGGTTCAGTCCTGGGACCGCTCTTATTTGGCATCTACTACTCTGGAATAGACTGCCCATAATTGTCAGAGCGTCTCCTTGGCCCTCTTCAAAAGGAAACTTGACGATTGGATGGGAGAAAGGAAATTCACCCCGAGGATCACGTCAGTCGCCCTGCTAGACAGGGGTCCAGGGAAGTAAATATTGTGGGAAGAAATATCCAGGGAATTGTTAAGGCTAGGCTTGTATAGGCCCTAGGGCCGATAGCCTAGTACCAACCTATGAACCTATGAGAACAAAGTGCTGTAATGCACCAGTATTAACTACTGTGCTGATCAAGATGTGAAAATAAGCACAATAAAGAAATGACCTCAGACTAAATATAAAGAAGCTGTGGTAAGAGAAATTTCTTTCCTTAACATGTAAAATGAAATATGCAAATTTTCAGCCAAAACTAATGTAATGTGGAAAAAAGTCATGGCAAAGACTTTTCTGTGGGTAATCTGTGAGTTGATAAGGAGGATAGAGTTAAAATCATGCAAGAAAAGGGCACAGAAAAATATGTGACCAGAGAATCAGCCAGAGGTACAGGTAGACAAGCACAACATTAAGAAAGTCTGGTGACAACGTTACACAGTAGTGTAACAAATATAATGTAATGTAACATCTGCTTAAAAAGTAATCACCAAATCTGAAGAGAGTAACACTAAGCCATTCATGTGCAAAACTTACTTATTCAGGTCATCATGGAGAACCACTGTGTCACATAAGTCTTATTTGTGAACATACAGAAAAAAATACAAACTGTTTTCAGATAGTTATTTGACTTGCCAGAAGCTTCTTGGTGAGATGAAAAACTCAGAGGATAAATGCATAGCTACATTATGAAAATGGTTAGAAAGTACAACCTAATGCCTTGCTTAAACCATCAAAAGACTTGTTTACTGGTTTGAGCTGTGTGCCAAGAGCTCATCATATAATGACAGATCCTACACTTCTATTGGCATATTTGTTTCAACAGAAGTTTCAGACATTTTGCATCAAGAAAGACATGGATTAAAAGGAAAGTACAGCTGTGTAAGTAAACTTACCTTAACAGCAGATGTTCAAATGATCACTACTGTTTTAGCCTTAGCTATATGGGTTACATCCTGCTAAGGATACAACAGCCAGGCATCTTTCAAAGCTTAAGGGCACCTTCCACCTGCCCAAAGATTAGTCAGCTCAAGCAGAGATGAAGAGTGTGTTTTGGGTACCAAGCCCTTCAGAGCTTTTCTACCAACTGAGAGACAAAGACTTGAGTCCTGAAATGGTAAATACCAGGAAAATAAACACCCTCCCTTGGCAATAAAAATCATATAAAATGAGGAGATGGAGAGAAGGAGGAAGCAGCTACTAAAGCAGTGGTCATTCAGACATTTAATGTTATGGTTAGTTTACATGCGTAAGCATACAATATGCTCATCATATTGATTACTTGAACAGCTAAGGCTACTGCAACAGTGATCTATCACAGCTTAACCTGACAAGGAGAAGGAAAAATGAGGGTCCAGTAGCTTCTGGGGAATCATCCTAATAAAGTCTGCCTAGACCTGGAGAAGGAATCTAGTTTGTAGTGCTTTGTAAAAGGTACCTACAGAGGATCACTGCTACTAGAAAATTTATACAATCCAATGGTTTCCAAAAAACACAGATGAACACAAGGTTCTAGTAGACCATTCACTGACCCTGTCTAGAACTGCCTTGTTGTAGTGGGTATAAAAATGGTAACAGCATGAGAAGACCATTTGGAAATCTGCTTTGACAGATGTTGGTCTTTTTTCTTACCTTCACAAAAATGAATTAGAGTTCCAGAAAACTTAGTTCTCTGTCTGAGCTGTCTGTGAACATCCAAAGTATGGAGTACCCTTTCTCCATCATTTTTAGATTCTGGAAAAGAAGACAAGGAGATGAATAGCTTAGCTCAACGGAAACTTGGTAACATTTTACATATAAAGGAATGATTAGTTCTTAAGAAAATACTATCTTTGTGTTAAATGAGATAAGGCTGCACCACCATAAGAGTTTGTAACTCAGATACTCTTCCTGCAGAAGTCAAAGCAAAGAGCAAAATGTTTCCATGTTAAGAACCCAATGTCAGCCTAATGTGCTGATTCATATGGAGACAGTTAATTTTTCCAAGACAAAAATTAAGATTCCAAAAAGAAGCCACCTGTTTTCTAGCAAGCATGGTATGGAACATCCCTGTAAAAAAAATTTTAATTCTAAATGCATTTAAGGAGGTGCTCCAAGCGCAGATATGATAAAATGGCCAACAGACGTGCTTTACTGGAGGAGTAAAACAGGTCAATGGACAATAACACACAAAAAATATAGTGCCAGATAAACACTATCCTTAAAAAGGGTCTTGGCAACAACTAACAAATTTTTTCCATTTGTTAATGTATTATTTTTAAGTAACAGGATTTAATTTATCTTTTAATACCTACTGCACATCCTCAGAAAATAGTGGTCTAAAAGGCATTAAAACCATCATCCGGGAAGATACTTGCAGATGTCTGAAATTGGGATGCATCCAACACACCCTTTTCCTGAGTAAGTCCAGTCTTTGAAGAAGCTTGTGGTTATTGCCCTTGGCCATTTCCACTGTTCCCCAAGCCAGAAGGGAGTCATCACAATAATCTTTGTAGAGTTCTCCTGAATCTTCAGAATGACCCTGGGTATTAGTGGAAAGGGTACAAAAGCACACAGGAACATTCCTGTCCAAAGAAAATAGCACAATGCTGGCAAATGATTGCTGTGACTGGTGGTAAAACATCTAGCTGAGATTCTCCCCACAGTCAGATCCATTCTTGAAGATAAACCCCCGATTCAATTGTAAGCATCTGACATGGTCTTACTCAACTTGTCTGTCACAAAATTTTGATTTGATGTGAAGTAAGATGCCCACAGAGCGTGTGTGTGTGGAAAAGCTATATACCAGGCTACCGTGACTACTCTGCACTGTGGTGCTGCCTGTAGCATCTATATCATAACATCGACAGCTTAGGTTGTCGAATCCTAAAAGATCGACACCTAAGTGTCGAAAGCTAACCATAGCGAATGGCCACATCATCTAATTCTTTCCTCAGGGAAAGAATTTGGGTGGCCATCCGTAAACAAAACAAACACACCCAAACACAGTGGGGGGCTTTGCCACCCCCCCCATGTGGACAGCTGCACAACTCACACCCCCCAACTAAATATACCAACTCAGACATTGCTCTACATTCGGGAAAGGGCAAATCCCCAATAACGGCCACGCAAATTCTTTCCCGAGGAAAGAATTCAATGATGTGGCCGTTCACTATTGTAAGCATTCGCCTCTTAGGTGTCGATGATTAAGCATTCGACAACCTAAGCTGACGACAATTCAATAGGAACCCTGCCTGTAACCACTTTTAATGGTCCAGAAGAACAAAGATGAATGTGAGAGTTGAGAGTATCGATGACTGCCAACATCCCTCACATTTTTACGTTTTCGTCTGTCTTTTCTATTCCAAAGACTCAGCACTTTTACTTCCAAAGATACCACTTCACAAAGTCTGAAACATCTACTGTTATAGACTGTTCTGGAACTACAAGGAAAAACCAGGATTCTTGTATTGAGGTAAATTTGGTCACACCAAACAACTTCTCTTCTCACATATCTCAAATTGGAATCTGCAATGTTGGGGGACTAATGTTGGGACAATAATGATTTTAGGTACCACTAAATTTTTCTCATGAGAAGTCTTGTAAGAGGAATCATGACAGGCATAGATGCCATGGGGCCTAGTATCCTTAGCAATTCCTTTGCTGAGGCTTTAGTCTGAGAAGAAAAACTCAGGAATATAGCTAGATATAGATCTACTTTTTCCTGTGGAAGAAAAGCTCCCCACCAAAACAATCTTATGAGGAGGAGTTAACAAGATTTTTCAATGTTCTCCTGAAACCACAGTCTGTACATGAAATCTTTCACTCAAGTGAGATACTCCTGATACTTCGAAAATGAATCTGCAAAAATAAGGCAAGTTGGCTAAAAAAAGGAAAAATGTGAATTCCTTACAGTCTGCAGTAGGCTATCACTGGAGCTAAACACTTCGTAATACCCTTGGAACAGTGGATAACCCAAAGAATAATGCAGAGAGCTGAAAGGGTGACATAGACTCAAAAAACTTTAAACATCTAAAATATGGAATGTGATTATTAGCATCTTTTAAATCCAAGGTCACTAAAATACCTGAAAGGGGAATGGGAGGCAACAGGCTACAAAGAAAACATTTTTAACTTTGGTACTACCACAAACCAGTTTAGAAAGGAAAGCTATAGAACTTCTTTCTTTGGAGCCAGAAACATTCTTGAATAAAACCTTCCTCCTATCGGAGGAGAAGGGAACAGTTCTGTCAAAGGGGGAAAACAGGTTTGATCTCGCAGATGAGGAGGAATTCCTTGGAAGAAAGGGAGAGATTCCCACTGCCATGTGTATCTGAGATTAATCACTTTCAGAACCCACTTGCCTGAAACTGTCTGTTGCCAAAGGCAGAAATGGACATTTAAGTTTTTGGGAAGGATTAATGGCTTACCAGGAACTGGGGGGGGGGGGTTGAAGACGATCATTCATGCTTCTTAGATTGCTTCCAGCAGCATACTGTGTGTGCTTGTTTTGATTTTTGTAAAAAGTTGTAGAGGTAGCATTAAACCCACTGCCACACCTGGAGAAAGATGGATTAACAATCTGAATTTCTCTGAAATCAGCTTCCCCCTCTCATCACACTTTAAGGACCTCTGCAACAGATGGTCCAAATACTAACTATATAAAGGAGAATTCAAAATTTCACCTTTATTTCCTCATCAATGTTTCAAGTATGTAATCAAGCAAGCCTTCTCATAAGAGTTCAGCAGCCCTGGAAGTGGCATCAGCCAAATCATAAACCCATTTTAAAGACTGGGTAGCTACTTCAGCTAAAGAAATAATAAGATTACACAAAAATGCTTTTTCCTCAGATGAGGGGAAAAATAAGCCATAATGTTCCTCCTGCTTTCAAAAGAGGCAAGTATAACCTAACCTATGAGCTATATAACTGAGAAATACTGCAGAAGAGTGCACTTTTCCCCTAATCAAATATATTTCCATCTTTGTCAGAAGAGGAGGAATTGTCATTACCCAGAAGTTTAGAAACAGCTGGGTTTACCAGAGAAATCACTGCTGGGTCTAATCTGAGGTTATAATATACACATTTATAAACTTGAGGAACTTTAAACAATCTATCTGCTTTCTTGGGGGCAGCAGTCAAGCTGGCAGGCAAGTCACAGGCTGTGACAAACAAATCCTCAGCTGTTGAAAGAACAGAAGAAATTGGGGGTGGGTTCTGGAAATTCCAGGTGTAATAGTTCATAATGCTGTTTCAGTTTCTGTGGAATATTACTATGCTCCCACTGAAACTAACTCATTATGGAAATAATTTCAGACAACGATAATCCTTCAAAGGGACTGAGCAAAGCCATACTCTCCTCAGAATGTGGAACAGAAATCTGAGACGACTAAACAGAATCTGTCCCTTCACACTCATTTTCTGGTTCAAAAACTTTAAAATCTTATAAAATGCAGAACCCTTTTTACAAGAAATAGTTAAACTGGAAGGGTCAAAAGCCTGAACTAAACCCAGAGCTAAGCATAATGAATCAATCTGGTCTAAAATGACTAAGAAATATGTCTGATTCTCGTTGATAGGAATTTTTGAAGAATCAGATCCACTTTTGCCAGGAAAAACCTCCTTAGGGATAGGCAAAGCATACTGGCTAGGCAGAGTAGCATTCCCAGCCCCTTCTCACAGGACTGGCAAGAGTAGCTCTCACTTGCCCACAAAGGGTTCTCCAACAGCCACAGAGGATGTGTCTAACCTCCCATTCCATGGTAGGTGTAGGGACTATACTAGAAGGAATCAAAAACAAGTTAAATGGTCTGAGGAACCAGTAATTTACAAAGCAAAGTCACTTATCTGCAGCAAACGCATTTTAGCAGCTTCCTGTAGTTGCAAAGGCTGCTTAGAAATAATTTTCTTTTTGTGGCTGGAAGAAGGAAGAACCAAAAAACTGGTAGGGTGTCCCATGGTAAAAATCAAAAAAGATGCCAGATTCCTGGGAAAACCTGGCAGCAGTAGTAAGGATAACAGGTACATAGGAAAAAAGTCACTTTATTCTACCAAATAACATGGTGAAAAGTACTTTAAACACATAACCCAGCTCCCAAAAGTAAAATAACCCAACTCTTAGCAATGAAGATACAGTTTTACATTAGCTTTAACAACTTTTTTTCTATAAAAGTAAAAAAGTAAAGCTGCTGTTTATAAATTATTAAAATTCACGCAACAGTCTATTAATATACTTTTCCCCCAAATAAAATAATTAATTCCTCAGAAAAGATTCACTTTTAGTCATAAAAATAACGAGTAATGTTTTCTCCCTCATTATCTGTCCAGGAATGGAAAGCATTAGTTGACCATCAGTCCTCGAAAGCCTGCAAGAAGAGAGATGATCTCAGCATCAAAAAAACTCTGAAGGGTTTGGCACACAAACCACTTTTTCTTCAGTTCAGCTCAAGCTGTTTTGGTGCAAGGAAGGTGAACCTGTAGCTGTGGAAGCTGACTGGATCTTATATCCTTACTACAATATAACCCATTTAGCTAATGATACAGCAGCACTGATCAGTATTGATGAGCATCTTGCGTGACGTACAAAAATTGACACACATTCAGAACATTTAAAAAGATTTGTGGAAACAATTTAATGATAGGAAGTATTGTGACAAGAAGAGGATATGTATGTACTACACAAAAATAAGAGCAATTACTTAAAACTGTGTAATTAATGTATTTAAAATGTGCTTACAATAACACATTAAGCAAAATGACTAATGTCTGACATGACAGAATTAATGAGATTAACAGAAAGGGAGGAATTGATTTGTGAGATAAGCTGGTAGACAGTGGTGACAAGGAAGGAATACAGCACATGAAGTGAAAGCAGTTCAGATAGAAAGTTTTAAAGTTCAGGAAGGAGGGCAGTTATTATTCACCATACATATCAGTTTCTCCCTATAGTCTACACACATTCTCCCAATGTCTGCACATAGTTAAACCACGGCATTCATTTATTAATGCATCTCTGTCTATTCACTCCCTAACGCATACTCCTCCCTCCTCTGCCACTTCCCATACCAACAGTCTTAATTCCTGTACTTTAATCTCATGTTTCTTATTCCAATTTCTTGTCACTATCATTTCTGCAACTGCCATTTATTTATTTTATTTATTTATTTTACATTTGTTAACCGGGCTAGTCTAGCTTGATATATTTCCATTTTCAGTAGAGGCTCGGGGAGAAAAGCTCCAGTAAAATAGAAAATTAAAAATGTTGTTACATGGTAAATGAAAGGATTTAAAAAAAAAGTTCAAACATACTGAAGATATTTACACTTGAAAAAGTGACAATAAAAAATGTAGCACAGTAAGATTCATAAGGAATTTTTCACATCAAAGTAGAAAGATTTCAGCAGTAAGTTGATTAGAGTTTAAACAGTAACAGCCTTGCTTGCATGAATTAGCTTTAAAATGTTAGTAAGTTTATTTGGAAGAGGAAGTATCAGTAGTGAAAGTGGGTGGTTAGTCGGGGTTGCTACAAGGGCATAACCAGTGCGTTTTGAGGTGTTTTTTTGAGTTTTTGTTTAAAGAGAGGCAAGGAAGAGAGTTGAGTTAGTTCATTGGGTAGCTGGTTCCAGTTCTTTCCCACTGTGTTAGTAAACAGAGAGTCACCAGCCATGTTGTTAGACTTGGTTATGCTAGCGAGGAGTTTGCTAGAATACTAGTAGGGAATTCAGATTTTTATAGGGGATTGAGAGATTGGAGAGTATAGGGGTGGTGCTGGGTTGGTAAAATATCTTGTGGGCAATGGTGAGTTGGGAGATTATCAGATGGTTTTGAATTCAAGCCAGTCTAGCTGCCAACGATTCAGACAATAGTGGGTTCTAAAGGGATTGCCAGTGGCAAATCTGGCGATGTTATTATAGGAAGTTGCTAGTTTAAGATTAATTTTCTTTAGGTTAGTATATATAGGTGAGGCGTACAGAAGAGTTGAGATTAGATAGGAGTGAGCAATCTTGGTTCTGGCTGTTGGGGTTAGGAAAGGTTTGATTCTATATAAGGAGCCTATTTTTCTGTCAACAGTTTTAATGGTGTTATTTATATGGTAATCAAATGTAAGGTTATTGTCAATGGTAATTCCTAACAGTTTAGTGGTAGAGTCAGGGAATATAACAGTGCCATTATTGGAAGTGACTGAGAAATCTATGGGGGAGGACTTAGTAGTGGGAGTAAAGAGAAGGAGCTTTTTTGTTTGGCATTAAGAAGGCGGCAGCGTTTTGTAAACCATGTTTCTACACTGTTAAAAACATTTTGAGTAAGAGAATGTAGTTCTGATGGGGGGTATGCTGAACATACTAGCGTAGAATCATCTGCATATTGAATGCAGGTGGCTTGAGGAATTGCTACATGGAGGTCATTGATAAATAATGAGAAAAGAAGTGGTCCAAGAATAGAGCCCCGAGGGACTCCAAGAGTGACTGGCAGAAAGGATGAAATGTGATTTTCCCAGAGAACTGCCCGTTGCTAAGGTAGGATCTGAACCATTTAACAGCCTGAGAGTCAAAAGAAAGGGATTCAAGAATACTGATTAGAAGGGTGTGGTTTACCATGTCGAAAGCTTTTGAGAGGTCAATAAAGAGTGCAGATGAGAGGATGTTTTTATTGCTGTTTCTATTGTTGGTATCTGTAAAGGATAAAAGGGCAGTTGTGGCACTGTGTGATGGCCTAAAGCCATGCTGGCAGTTTGCTGTTACGTTATGTTGAGATAAATGATGTAAAAGTTGTTGGTGAATGCATTTTTCCATAATTTTTGCTAAGGGTGATAAGAGAGCTATTGGCCGATAGTTAGACTAGTCATTTGAGTTCCCACCATTGTGCAGGGGGATAATGTGGGAGATTTTCCAAATGTCTGGAATGTTAAATGTGTCATGATCAAAAACTGTAGCTTATAACATGACACATTTAACTCCTCCTTAAGGTATATCACAGATAACATTATTTCTTTGTGAAATTGCCCTTCTCAACATCTCTTCAATTTCCTTTTTCTACCTTTTAATCTTGGACACACTCAAAACATGTGCAGCCAGTCACATCTCTCTTTGGGATCACAATGCCAACATTCTTAGTTTAATACCAAACACATCCTTGCCAGACTGCACAATACATAGAAATGCTTCAGCAGGCAATGCCAAGCAAAAATCCTGATCTCTTAGACACCCCTATAAAAACATACATTTTCTTCCATGGCTTCTCAGAACACTTGTTATTTTTTTTTTTTTTACTTATTGTTTTGTTGACTGGGTTACTCCCACTAGACTAGCAGTTTCTTTTCAAGGGAGACCAAAAGTGGTATTTATACTACTAGGGGAAATTTAGCTAGGGCATCAAGGAACTTCCCCTACTCTTTTTGATGGGTATACCCTCCGCTACCACTAACTCAAGCAGATAGGATATCAGTTTAATGCACTGTCCGAAGGATGATTTACACTTGATATCTAGTATCCCGCTACATATGAGACACAGCTTTTCTATTTCCTTCCTCCTCAAGTTATGCATATGCAGCACATGATAATCCTCCTCTAGTAACCTTTTGCATGTTTTCCTTTCTTTTCTCATATGCTTTATCCATTTCACCAGCTCAGTCCCCCCATCATCACTTTCTCATACCCGGTTAAAATGCCTGCTGCTTTATCACATTTCCTCTGTCACCTTGTTCCAGTGTACACTGACCACAATGTCATCCAAGCCCTTCACTCAGGCTCCAATAAAAACAACCTCCAGTGCTGGAATAGCACCAGTAACTAGAGCAGATTCAGGAAATTCCACATTCAGTAAACTATAGTATTTCTTAAGAGATACTGAAATATCATTGTGCTCCCACTGAAAAAAATGACGCATTTGAAAACAGTGTCAGAAAAAAATGCTTCAAAGGGACTGTCAGAAGCCACATGTTACTTAAAATCAGAAACAGAAATCTGAGAGAAAAAAAATGAGTGCCCCTTTGCAATCATTTTGTGGTTTAAAATCTTGAACCTCATAAAAGAATGAAGAATTCCTTTTTCTTACCAATGAAAAAAAGACTGCGCACGTAAGGGTCAAGAGTCTGAGCTAAGCCCAATAAATCAATCTTGTCCTAAGTAACTAAGGCAGGATAAGAGATATCTATCTTTTTTAAACACAATTATTACTTCAGACATAGGCTCATGTATATTAATAGAAAAGAAAATCAACCATATTAACATTTTTTTTCATTTATGTACATTATACATTACAACTAGTCTCACTTAGTCTAGTATTGCATACATTGCTCAATTCTTGCCATCACTTAAACCTCACTCCTGAATATCTCTATATATGTACTGTTCACACAAATTCCATTTACTTCTATGTAAATTGCTCCTTCCTTTTTCTAAGAGTATCATTTCCAAACCTGTTGTACAATATTCAGTATTTCAAACACAGCTAGTTTACATTTGGATTTTCATATTCTAGTAATTGCTTGTTTTGTCAGCCAAGAAAACTGAACATAAGGTCTTATTAGGTCTATGCATTTTAGATCCTGTATCCCATCTCAAAAGAATCATTTCCTTGGGACTTCCAAAATGGCTACACACTTACCAACAGCTTAATTTCAGCTCTCTCACAGAGAAAACAGAAAAAAAAAGACCAGTGACATTGTAAACTTGGATAGAATTCAGCTACTGATTAGTAAATGTAATGCCTTGATGCCACCAAAACAGAATTAGAGATCCTAATAGAAAATCAACCAGAAAAGGTGAAAAGAAAATGTTGGCATGGAATAATCCTGCAGCTGTTCAAGTAGCAGTTCAATCTTCAGCTATGATTCAAGAGAGGGCTTCCAGTAATTTAGAGGATAAATAAATCAAATGTTGTCTGAGGTGATTAAAATAAACACTGAAGTAAAACAACTCAAACAACACATGCCTGGGAAAAATAGATGAAGTCTTAATTAGCTATTCAGATGAACTGATAAAACTGCAAAACATTGGAGGCTGAAATGAAAGAAAAGGTAGACTAAGTATGAGGCCTCTTAAGAAGAGTGGTTTCAAAATAGTAGAGATACAAGAGAGACCACAGAGAAAACTGGAGATTTCCTATTGTACCAGAGAAAATAGAAGGAGAAGACTGCATTAATTTTATGAAAGCACAAATAAGCAACTGGACTAGTGTTTTTCAGCAGAATTAACAGAAAGGGCACATTGAGTGTATGCTCCAAACCTGTCCATAAGAAAAGCAGCCAAGATATAGCTAAGTAGAAATGCAATCATAGTAGCAAAACAAGCTGATTCTATTAAAACTGTACCAGAAGGGGAAAGTATTAAAACATGGAGACAGCAGTGTGTTTGTTTAAAGTAATTATTCACTGTACACTAAGCAAAACAGAAATAAATGTATTTCAGCAATTGGGGCACATCAAGAGACAGGTATGGGATTCAAACTACTGTATCCTGCATAGCTCTCAAATTTTGAACTCCAGAATTAATGTCAAAGCAAAAATAATTAGGGAAAATTCCCCAAATTTGAGACTGTTTAAAATATTGGTACTGCTAGTTCATAACTTTTAAAAAAATGTTCAATTTTAAGAGATAAACAGCAAATGTTAGAGCACAATTAGAGGTACTCCTACAAATTAGGGACAGGTGAGAGGTATGGTTATCCAGCGGTCTTCAGAGTATTCTTTCTCGAAGGATCAAAGGGATTTTTTGATGCAGAACAGGCAAATGAAAAATAAAAAATAATATCCAACAAAAGTCAGAAAAAGGGAACTCTACTTCTTATAGTTCTAACAAAGCTCATAGAGGGAATTTGCCAGAGAAACCTGTTCCACTGTTTCAAACGAAAACGCTTAAGAGAAATAAAAGCACAGGAGATGACTAGAAGAATCAGGAGTATATTGAACATGAACCAGATTCTGGTGTTAGGAAATGGAGATGATAAAGAAGTCTAGCAACACAAATTGCAGAATAAATGGAAGAACATACAGCATCAGTTGCAATTGTGAAATATGGATTTACAAGAAAAAGTGCCTGAGAAAAGGCTGGACTTTTGCTGACTTTGTCAAATTTGTGGGTGGACTGTAAAGCATATACCTCACATTGTGTCACTAATGTTCAGAAGGGCACTAAATGGAAAACAGAAGTAACCAAGTAAAACAATTATTAGTATCTGTACAAACATTTCCTGATGAACTGCATGTTGCATGGTAAAGCAGTTTTGTATAGTGTATAGTCAAGGGTATTCAAAATGCGTGTAGGTGGGTCATTTTCAGTGACTGTTGTATGTTTCAAAGATATTAAAGTAAATAATCACCTTTTTAGATGTAGGGAATATAGGAGAAAGGACGAAGAGAATAAAATTTAAGCTAGTATATAATGCTGTGATCATAGGCTGTGTTGGTGGGGAGTGTAAAAGTGTACTGATTATTATCGTAGTTCTACACATAATTTCCCTTGTTTTACAAAAGTGGTTGTCTAGATTAATGCCCATGGCTTAAGATACAAACAAGTTTCTTTTGTAATCAAACAGGTTTTAAAAATAAGACAAAATAATATCAGCCATGAAAATATGCTAAGCTTCTTGCATCTGTGAAGATATTAGCTTTTTCTTTTTTTTCTCATTAGCAAATGTTCTCACTGCTGAAGGCAGTTAAACCTGGCGAATTCTGTACATTCTGTTATGACTGAAATTTACAAAGTTTCCTTGTGCATCTGCAAAATTGTTATCTTTTTTTTCTAATTGCTGACCACTGTAACATGGAGACAAACTGTCTGCAGGTGCAAGCAATTAATCTTGAGAGTTCTGAATATTATTTGCTGAGGGTAATAAAAAATTTAAAGGTGCAATGTTAAGTAGTTCAGTGAAAAATAAAGTCTGAAATAATAAGAAGTGAATAACAAATAGTAGCCTCCCCAGCAGCCTTTAATGCATCCAATAGAACAGTGCATAATTTACCGATATTTAAAGGTAACCAGTGCACTTTTTCTTAAAACTAAAAGGTAATGTTTTATGAAAGCATGCAACCTATTTCTTCACATGTGGTAATAGAACAGAAAGCAACTGGTGTAAATGGAACACAGGTACTTAGCATGGGTTAACCTTAATTTGAGATAAGGTTATAGCTGCGAATGCAACACTCAATTTAGGACAATTGCTCCTATTTGGAGGTTTAAACTTCATTAACTGAAAATACACAAACATTTTGTGTGCCTTTTCTAAGTTAACAGGGAATACGAATCTGAAGATGTACTTAGTATTGTGTTTGAGAGTTTTCATTAAAGCAAAAAGTCTTGAAAAATGTGACCGGTTCAAATGGAAAGGAGAACAAAAAACTGCATAAAAGATCAGCCTGCCAAACATTAGTGTGCGCATGTAGGACAAAAGAAGTACGCATTAAAACAACAAAAAAAAACTACCATGTATAATAGGTGGGAACATTACCTTTTTAACAAACAGCTACTCTATATTATAAAATGAAAATGGTCTTTCAAGTATAGACAAAAGAAGGCCCTAGAAGGGAAAATGCAACAAAACAGGGCTGATTTCTGAAGAAATTTATGAAAATATTTGGTATGGAAGATGTGAACTCAGTAGTAGGAACTCTAGCAATATGTCCATATTATCCCCAAAGTACAGTAACTTGCTTAGAATAGATAAAAAACTATATTTTACAGGAATGTGTGCATTTAAACTGAAAGCTCTGACACACATCCAAAAACTATTCGATCTCATGCACTGATAAATGAAGTTTAAATGTGGGGTAATGAAGTAAATGAGACATTGGCACTTTCCTACCTACCTGTTAAAGAGAGAGGAATTTTAGGAATGGGTAGTGGAAATTACTGCAGAGTTATTAAGGAAGATAAAAATTTCTTCAGAACAGACAGCTAGTGAATGGGATGCGAGATAAAATTAAAATGGAGTTAAAAAGGGGTTCATATAAAAGACAATACAATAAAGTTAAATACAATAAAGTGAAAGTTAAGACGTAATATGTATTTAGAAGGGCTGACAAGGGTTAAAATATTACAGAAGAGTAACTGCAGAATGCTAATGAGAAAATAAGGGAGAATTTGTATACTATGCATGAGTTTAGAAAGACTGCTGTTAAGCAACTATTTTTGATAACTCTATAGCACCAGAACATTTAGCACAACTTAAGCAACAGAAAGTAAAATGATTTACGACCAAAGTTGAGTCTATGACAAGAATAACAACCAGAGATCTAACAGCAGCATATGAGGCATTTTGTAAATTTTATGAAAATTTGTATAAACAGGGGAATATGGAAACCAAAAACAGCACAAATTGAAAATATTTACAGAATACTTAATAAAGCCAAGATTATAAGATGACAAGAATTAATAACTAATAGCTAAGATAGGAGGAGATGAGATAAAAGTGATGTACAATCAATCAGCAGGGAAGCCTCCAGGAATAGATGGTATTCCTGTGGAAGCCTGTCAGTTAGGAGGGAAGAAAGTGAAAGATCTGGAAGATTTTGTTTAAAAGCATTTTAAAAGGAATGGAAGCACCGGTATCTTGGAAGAAAGTCATGGTAGCTATACTACCCAAAGAGGGCAAAGACCCATCATCAACAACTTCATATAGAGTAAACCTCCAACAATTTATGCAGGTAAGGTCAGGTGCACAGCAAAACTCTGTGATCTACGCCCAAAAACCTGGGTGAAATGGTTTGTTCTGGGAAGTATTGGTGAGTCTGCATATTATCTATAACAAGAAGGCTTTTTACTGTCATTTTTGGTGGATGGTATATAAATTAATTTAATCTAAACAACAACTTTTTATAAAGTAGATTAGTGTCGGTAATAACGGATTTGGCTCAAGTTGTGAAAGGACTGAATATTGATAAAAACAACGAACATTTTTCAAAAAAACTCTGATGAACAACATGCAGGTATTGCTTATATTCTACTTCTTGCAACGATTTATTTAAACAATTGTATGCAGCTATGAAGGATTTGAGAGCTAATATATGGAATTACAAACTTTTTAAAGTATATTCTATGAGAGGTTTTTGTCCTAGGGTTTTAAGGGTTCGTTTACAGCCCTTTGTAAGGAAGTTGGTTGAGCAACTTATGGGTGAATGGCAGGAAGCTCCAATCTGCATCGATGACTTTTGTAAAGGTTTTGTTGTCATTTTATGAAATATAAATGGGTGATAAAGTGAGGATGTTGCATAAATCAGTGAAAACATTTGAGAAACATGTGGAATTTGTGAAGCAGACTTGAGATGATGACAAAAAAATTGGTCACTGCGAAGTATGAATTAAAACCAAAGATGCTCAAAAAATTTTCTAGAGATTATCAGGGTGGGAAACAGTTTGATAGGAAGAAAGTGGTTAAGTCTGTGAATACTAAGGAGCAGCTTCATGTTACAAAACATAAGGGAAGTCTTTTAAAGAAATCTGATATACTTATGAGATTTTGGCTGAAGAATTTTTTCAGCCAAAGAGACTGATTTAAAGACTGTACCTTCTTCGCCTATTCCCAAAAAGAAATCAATAGGTATCCCTTTAAACCAGTCAGAAGGGCTGGAAAAAAGCATCGGCACAGGAAGTTCTACCCTAGAGACATTACTGCAATTAATGATGGCCAAGTAACAGAAAATGTGAATGTTCATAATATATACCTGTGTCTTTGTTTTCTGTTAATATTGAATTAATAAATAAAGGTTTGGGTTTTGTTCCATGTTATAATGTACCAGAAACTTTGCCAGTGATATATCTTTTTGCAGAGTTATTAGTAAGGCGGATAAAGGGGATACTTGTAGTTGTATGGGAATGAGCCATGTACTATGCAGAAGCCCAAAAACCGCTATCAGACCATCAATATTATAAAAGACTGTACTTGGATCCCACTTCAACATTTAGGATGGAAAATGACAGTTTTTTTTGAGGTTAGCAGTACAGAAGGGTACCATCTCTAGAGAAATATTTCGTCAGTTGATAGTACAGGATCCTACGAGATAATATCTGTATCTTTAACCCAAGATTCACAAGAATCCAAATTGTCCACCTGGTAGACCTATTGTTTCTGGTAAGGAGCATTTCACAGAACCATTATTTGAATTCCTTCCGTATTATTTAAAACTTAGTTGAAAATGTTATGATCTAGGATTCAAGATACCACTGAATTTTTAAACATTATTGAACATATGCAATTAGATTGTGGTTGGTTATTGTGCACATTGGATGTGAAAGCTCTGTATATGAACATTCCTCACTAGGCAGGCCTGTTGGCCTTAGAATATTGGTTGAATAGGGCCTTAATACATAGTCTTGGTTTTAACACATTTTTATTATGTTTGGCTGAACATGTTTTAAGAAAATGTGTTTTATTTGAGAGAGGAATGTTATTTACAACTTAGAGGTTCAGCTATGGGTGCGTTATTTGCGCCCATTTATGCTGACCTCTTTTTGGGTTTTATTGAAGAATAGATCATTTATGACTCCCACAATATTTATTTAGAATCTGTGGACATCTGGAGATGTTATTTGGATGACTGTTGGTTAGTGTTAGTCTGAAGGTCTGATGTCACATTGTTGGAATTTTTGGAATTCCTTAATGATAATAAAAGGGGTATCCAAAAACATCATGACCCCAGACAGATCACATTTCTGGATGTCTTAGTTACTGATGAGAAAGATGGGACTTTGAGCAGTCGTATCTTTAGGAAGTTTCCCCATGTAAATACTGTTTTGCAAGTGAGTAGTCGTCACGCCAGCACGTTACACGAAATATATCAAAATCTCAGTTGATGAGATTAAAAAGAATATGTTCTTCTGAATCTGTATACAATACTGAAATGCAGGACACGGTGAGGAGATTTTGTGACAGGGGATTTAAGCAATCCAATATACAGAATGACTGTGATTCAATAAAGCAAGTTGGTAGGGAGCAATTATTACAATATCATCCAAGAAAATATTTGATTGTACTCCCCAGGGCTTACTACGAATTTTGGTTGTAACATTATTTTTTTCAAAAATACTGCCACATTCTACTGATGGAGGATTGTTTAACAAAATTACCTGGCAGATGTCTTTTGTTTTAGAAGGGGTAAGACTTTGGGTGAATGGTTTAATCACTATAAGAAAGGTGATTTAGCTAAACAACCTTTGGGACAGTTGACTTTAAGGCATGCAACAGTGAAAAGCTGTCATCCCTGTGGTCCATTGCACTTTTTGTAAATATATTCCTAAGGTTGTATGCTTTTCATCTTCTAATACATCAAAGGTGTATCAAATTAATATTTTTGGGAATTATGATACAGACTGGGTCATATACATAGCCACACGCAGTTGTTCAGCATTTTATGTTGGACAAACTTCACATTCATTGAAAAACAGGATTTCTGAATATCTTAGTTGGCACTAGATGTGCCAAATGATCCAATGCTTCATATATATCAAAACTGCAATGTTTCATTTTGTTATTACTGATAAGATTGTGTTAAACAGGGATAAAAAAGGAGGATGGCACACCATGTTAAATAATAAAGAGAAAGGTTGGATTATTAGGCTGGGAGCCTTGTTCCCTCCTGGACTTAATGAGAATTTGTAAGACAACAATCATTTGTTAGAGGTATGTATTTAAGCCTTGTAACATTGTCTGTTGGTATTGAAGCACTGATGAAGGCTAGCTAAACTGAAACTGGCATGGTGTTATGGCAAAATATAGTTATGTTTATTTAGTAAGGAATTGTGCTATTTATTAATTATCTATTCACCACAGTGTGAGGAGTGCTGGCTTGTGTGTTTGTGTACAACTTCATATAGACCTATTTCAATTTTAAACTACAATTATAAAGTGATTATGTCTATACTAGGTAATAGAATGACAAAGGTGTTGCCAAAATTGACGGATATTAATTAATGTGATTTTGTAGTGGGAAGGCAAACATTTGAAATATTAATAGAACAATGATTATCCAGAGGGAAGCAGAATGCAAGAAAATACTGCTGCTGATAGTGGGTCTTCATGCAAAAAAGCATTTGACGGAGTAAGCTCAGCTTTTATGAGTAAGGCAATGTAAGCATTTGGATTCCTTGATGCAATAGTAAGGTTGAGTAGGAGGATATATGAAGGATCAGAAGCAAGAATTAAAGTGAGAGGGTCCCTCTCCAATAAGCTGTATTTGAACAAAGGAACCAGGCAGGGTTGTCTTCCTTCCCTTTATTTGCTTTACATTTAGAACCACTGGCAAAGAAACTAAGGGACTCAGAAATTTGAAAGATATAACTGGTAGGGTAATCAAGGAAAGTTGGCTTTATTTGCAGATGATTTTTTTTTTAGCTTGAAAAACCAAAAAGGGACATCTCAGAGTTGTGGAATCTTCTGAGACAGTTTCAACTCTTTTTGGAATATAAAATTAATGAAGATATAACAAAGGCTATAGCTGTAAATGATGCATCCACTCACAAACTGGATCAGGAATACCCATTTTTATGGGCACAGGATAAGATTAAGTATTTAAGAGTATAAACTAAAAAAGCTTCTGTTATGGTAGCTAACAATACGTGGAACAAGAATAAACAAAAGATAGTACAAAAAAATGAGAAACTGGAAACTCTTCGTTATGGATAAGGACAGCAAGCTATAAGTAGTGAATATTTTTCTAGCCCATTTAGTTTTATATACAGGTCAAACATGTTTTATCAACCAGAGGAGAAGTTGCAGACAGTAATAAACAGATGAAATAATTTAATTGGAGAGGAAGAGGGCAAAACTTCTATGTGATAAGTTGATCCTCACAATAAAGCAATGTGGTTTAGGATTACCTAATCTAAAGGTATGTTTTTGAGCTACACAGTTAAGGCTTATATACATAACACAAGCAGGAGGTTATAATTCAAAGTGGAAAGGGATGACAATGAAGCTGGGGTAGTTCAAGAAAGGACAGAGTGGGATTTTGGAAGCAGATTTTTTTAAGGAGCATAATAACCATACAGAATAATATATTCCTAATGTTGCATGAAGTATTCTAAGAACTAAGCCAACATGGGAATGGTGAATGTAGATGTTGCCAATTAGGGTTGACTAAGTAGGGTTACAGAAAATAGTCAAGAGGGGGCTGGTATTTACTGGAGAAAACTAGCAAAGAAAATATGGTATTTCAAACAAATAATACTGAAAAATAGTCCCAGTGTCCAACAAAATGAAACAAAAAACGCCAAAAATGGCGTAAACCACACCAGGAATCAGGAAACGATGCTAGAGACAACGTAGATTTATTAATTGAACACAAACGGAGGTTAAGCGCTTTCTTCAGTATAATGCTGCCTTCATCAGAACAACGAATACTGGAATACATCACCTTATATACAAATACCCCACAAGAAAAACCCGCCTTTTTCATTAATTAATCAATTATACCATTAGATTTTGTATAACATAGTCTAATACTAGAAGGTTGCTGTAAAACATTTCTCAAAATCCATGAAACCATGCGTATTACAAAGCTCATGTATCAACATATAAGTAGATATATTTTAAGGAACATTGTAGTATATAGGATTTTTATGTACTTATTTTGGTTAATTTATTGTTTTTTATACAACAGTTTACAAAACATTTTTAATGTGATATGTTGATACATGAGCTTTGTAATACGCATGGTTTCATGGATTTTATGAGAAATGTTTTACAGCAACCTTCTAGTATTAGACTATGTTATACAAAATCTAATGGTATAATTGATTAATTAATGAAAAAGGCGGGTTTTTCTTGTGGGGTATTTGTATATAAGGTGATGTATTCCAGTATTCGTTGTTCTGATGAAGGCAGTATTATACTGAAGAAAGCGCTTAACCTCCGTTTGTGTTCAATTAATAAATCTACGTTGTCTCTAGCATCGTTTCCTGATTCCTGGTGTGGTTTACGCCATTTTTGGCGTTTTTTGTTTCATTTCAAACAAATAACTAGAGCAGGAAAGATAATTGATACTGGAGTACCTACAGAAAAGAGGGATATGGGGTGTCCTAAGTGAGATATCTGCTCTGGTAGAGATTTTATTGTGCCTACAACAGAAGTTAGTGTTAAAAAGGGACAAGTATTAGAGCATATAAAATATTACGGAATAACTATAATAATCAATCAGATGAGGTTAGAAAAGATTAAGAAGAAAGACTGGATAAAGGAATTTACAAGGGAACAATGGGAGGAAATATGTATGGCTGCCTAGTATGCAAGTTCAGAAGGATTAGGATTTTTGGTTAAAAGTGTTTGCACATGTAATTTTATACTCCAAGCAGACTTCCAAGAATTGTTTCTTCAGGTAGATAGCAAACATTGGATGTGTGACTGGAAAGAAAGATGCAACTGGCAATACGTTTATTTTTTATTTGCTTTTCTTTACTGGGAAAGTCCGTCTGGGAAATGAAATACTATTTTCAGAGTCATCCCATGGAGACAAGCTCCAAAACCAGGACATAAATGCATTTTTTACAATTCTAAAGAAAAACAGTCAACAAACATTGCTTTGAAATTCTTTGTAAATAATCAGTCAACAAACATTATTTACAAAGCATAGCAAATTAAGGAAATACACACATTTTCAAGATATTGTGAATAGAATCAAAAATACTATATTAATACACTTGTAGAGTAAATCTCCAAAAAATTCAGTCTTGAGGCAAAACCACAACCACTGTAAATTTATTTAAATATAAACGCCAGTAATGACCTGTTAGAAACGTTTTCGCCTGAGAAAAACCTTGACCATCAGATAACACAAATGTTAGTTCAAAAACTGTTTAAATACAATAAATAAAATAAATAAAAATAATAATATATAACTTAATAATTTGAACACAAATAATTTATATAGCCCTTACTAGTACACTATTTTAAAAGAATTTCATCATACATAAAAATCTATAAACGTATACTAGTAAGGGCTATACAAATTATTTGTGTTCAAATTATTAAGTTATATATTATTTTTATAATGCAGCTTTTACACAAGAATTTTTATTGTTCAGAACTGGATTGTAGATAAAAGTACAAATAACACATTTATGCACAACAGAACTTGGTGCTTTAAATATTGATTGTTAATTAATCCAGCCTAATTAGTGTACCTCGTGACTAGTATTTAAACAGTTTTTGAACTAACATTTGTGTTATCTGATGAAGTCAAGGTTTTTCTCTGACAAAAACGTTTCTAACAGGTCATTACTGGTGTTTATATTTTAATAAATTTACAGTGGTTGTGGTTTTGCCTCAAGACTGAATTTTTTGGAGATTTGTTTTGGCGTACTCAGTCGAGTCTCTATATTTTGCGGTTGTACACTTGTACAGTACCCACAGTGGACAGAGTTATGACTACATACTTTAAAATGTTAGACTACAGTTGGCATAATGGTTAAAGCCTTTGCCTCCCATGCATAGGAAACAGGTTCAATCCTGACCTCTGACTAATGCCTGTTTGGAATTTGCATGTTTTCCCTACGTCTCTGTGCGACTCTTCCCATGTCCAAAAAACATACTGTTTCCACCTCAAACTCATCAATGAATGGTGAGACTCTACATGGTGAAAAGAGTTGTACAGACCAAATGCTTTGGGCATCTACTGTGTTGCACAATATACTCAAGATAGGAGAAGACAGATTACAGACTGCATGATGTTGGCAGGGCTAGCCACTCAACGTTGTAAAATATGGCTTAAGTGATTCAGTCACGTTGACTAATGTTGCCACAATGGGCACAGGTGTCTGCCAGTGATAAGTCGGTTGAGGACCTAAGCCAGGGACCCACGCAAATGGTGGGATGTGTGTGTGTAAAGCACACAAGAACTGTAGCACTTCTCGTCCACCCAAAAGATATTATTCAAAAGAATGTCACAAAGCATGATCACATATATGATTCCACTTAAGATGTTAAACAGGAACAACTCCTGTAAAGATGTATGCTGTAACAAGTAGAAAATCCACACAGTAGTATGCCAAATGGAATGCAGAACAAACCCTGGAATGCGGGACAAAAACTGCTCCTATAAAGTATATACGCTACCATAAAAGGTAATGCACACGATAAAATCCCAAAAAATCCAGTTTTTATTAAAAGAAAGAACATGTAGTAAAGCGCTTTTCGTCCCGCTTAATAGCGGAACTTCTTCAGACTAACCAGGTTACATCTTAGGAAATATTTAAATAGCTGGTTTGGCGCCAAATAGAAAATGCCGTAACTAGGCAACAAAAAGCATTGTACAAAACAACAGACTCTGCAACAAGTAGATAATTAAACATAAAAGTAAATGATCCAAGTTGTTACTAAATATTACGCTTGTATCCTGTCTTAATGTTGATATGTTAATCATGTAAATAATGATGTACTAAAACGTCTTAGTACAATATTTGGGTGATACATGTGTAGTGTAGTATGCAACTAAAGCCTGTAACCAAGAAAATATATAAAATGCATGCAATAAATACTAGTTGATGAGTGAGCGACAAAACTATAGCAATAAGTAATACGCTCAGAACCAACCAACGTGATAAAAATACAAATTGCAATATAAATAAATAAATATACATAAAAACTAAAATAATTTACCTATGCAGGCTCCTTAATTTCAACAAAAGATACAGTGAGCATGTCTCGTTCAAGCCTGGTAATACATAAGCATGACAGCGCAATTGCCAAAACTTCTAATAAGACCTGCTCAGGCCATCTCTACCATCTAAAATAACAGAATCAATAGCCTTAAAGGTAAATGTATGATAGATGTTTTCTATGATATGTTTGGCTAGTGCGTTATCTAACTTTTTTGTTCTAATAGCGTATAGATGTTCATAAATACCCTCACGTAATTTCCTGACGGTTTTGCCTATGTAAAAGGCAGGACAGGAATTACACTGAGCTAGATAGATCACACCTTTTGATTGACAATTAAATTTGTGTCTCACTTTGTAAGACACCCCTCTGATGATAAAAGATTCTCCTGTAAGTATGTATGAACAATATTTGCACATGTTGCACTGGAACATACCTTTTCTATTGAAACCTGTGACTGTTCTCACATTACTTTGTAAAATTTGTTTTAAATTCCTGCCTCGTTTCCAAATGATCTTGGATTTAGATGGTAACTGATGACCAATGTCTCAATCTATTTTGATCATGTTCCAATTTTTATTTAAAATAAAAGTAATAATATTACCATCAGAACTGTATGGGGTAATAAAGCCCAAACTTGTGGAAAACGAATTAGTATTATGTGATTCTGTTATTTGGTGTGAATTAATGCCTAAAATAGGCAGATATAAACCAGAATCTCTTTTGTGAATCACTTCCTTAAATATTAGTTCTAAAAATTGTCTGGGATAACCCCTGCTTAAAAACATGTTCTGTAATAATTGACATTCATCATAAAAATAGTCTGTTCTTGTCACCATGCGTGCCGCTCTTACTAACTGTCCTTTAACAACAGACTTCTTTTAGTGTGTCGGATGGTTACTGCTGTAATGTAAGAAGGTGTTGGAATAAGTTTCTTTCCTATATATTTTCGCATAAAAAATCTGGTTACAGTAGAGTCCTTACATAAATCAACATCTAAATAAGTTATTCTATCCTTATTAAAATTATCATTTTGGACATTTCTCCACAATATAAACAACTTGAAATTTGATGGTAACTTGAATTTTTTGACTGTCGAAGTGAAAGATCTATACACTTGTATACCTCACCAGGATGGCATAGAGTGGGTTAGTTTTATGTTTCGTAAACACAATGCACCACAAACGGAAATTAGATTAGTGGAAGAAATGTTGGACATAGTTTTGTCCTATAACTATTTTACCTTTGACAAGAAAATTTATCTTCAGAAGATTGGTGTAGCCATGGGCTCCCCCTGTGGGGGTAGCTTTGCTAATTTAGTCATGGCTTTTTGGGAGCAAGAAGTGTTGGGTAAGAATGTAAGCATTACGGGTAACATCAAGTACTATACGCGCTTCTTGGATGATATTTTCATCCTAACAGAAGGTGATGAAATTATGGCTGTTGATTTAGTATCCTTCTTAAATTCCAGTACTGAATTTTTACATTTTACATATAATTTTAATAAGGATAGAATAACTTATTTAGATGTTGATTTATGTAAGGACTACTGTAACCAGATTTTTTATGCGAAAATATATAGGAAAGAAACTTATTCCAACACCTTCTTACATTACAGCAGTAACCATCCGACACACTAAAAGAAGTCTGTTGTTAAAGGACAGTTAGTAAGAGCGGCACGCATGGTGACAAGAACAGACGATTTTTATGATGAATGTCAATTATTACAGAACATGTTTTTAAGCAGGGGTTATCCCAGACAATTTTTAGAACTAATATTTAAGGAAGTGATTCACAAAAGAGATTCTGGTTTATATCTGCCTATTTTAGGCATGAATTCACACCAAATAACAGAATCACATAATACTAATTCGTTTTCCACAAGTTTGGGCTTTATTACCCATACAGTTCTGATGGTAATATTATTACTTTTATTTTAAATAAAAATTGGAACATGATCAAAATAGATCGAGACATTGGTCATCAATTACCATCTAAACCCAAGATCATTTGGAAACGAGGCAGGAATTTAAAACAAATTTTACAAAGTAATGCGAGAACAGTCACATGTTTCAATAGAAAAGGTATGTTCCAGTGCAACATGTGCAAATATTGTTCATACATACTTACAGGAGAATCTTTTATCATCAGAGGGGTGTCTTACAAAGTGAGACACAAATTTAATTGTCATTCAAAAGGTGTGATCTATCTAGCTCAGTGTAATTCCTGTCCTGCCTTTTACATAGGCAAAACCGACAGGAAATTACATGAGCGTATTTATGAACATCTATACGCTATTAAATCATTTACTTTTATGTTTAATTATCTACTTGTTGCGGAGTCTGTTGTTGTTTTGTACAATGCTTTTTGTTGCCTGGTTACGGCGTTTTCTATTTGGCGCCAAACCAGCTATTTAAATGTTTCCTAAGATGTAACCTGGTTAGTCTGAAGAAGTTCCACTATTAAGCAGGACGAAAAGCGCTTTACTACATGTTCTTTCTTTTAATAAAAACTGGATTTTTTGGGATTTTATCTTGTGCATTACCTTTTACGGTAGCGTATATCCTTTATAGGAGCAGTTTTTGTCCAGCATTCCAGGGTTTGTTCTGCATTCCATTTGGCATACCACTGTGTGGATTTTCTACTTGTTACAGCGTACATCTTTACAGGAGTTGTTCCTGTTTAACATCTTAAGTGTAATCATATATGTGATCGTGCTTTGTGACATTCTTTTGAATAATATCTTTTGGGTGGACGAGAAGTGCTACAGTTCTTGTGTGCTTTACAGGTCTGTTTTTTTTCGTGTTCTTGATAGTTTGGGATGGGTGTGTGCGCCCGCCATGAAGCCCTGGTCAATAACTACTGGCCAGACTGTCTCGAGTTACCCAGCCTGAGTTACCTGGGATAGCTTTTTTGAACGACAGCTGGATGTAAAACTAATTAATATGCCAAACATGAACTGAGAATTGCTACACTTAATGTAGGTTCACTGACAGGATGCAGCTTGGAAGTGGATGACATGATGATACAGAAGAGGCTGGATATCCTATGTACCCAAGAAACAAGATGGAAGGGCAGTGCAGTGAAGCCGCATGGCTTGTGATCCAGAGTCTACTACTCAGGTGGACAGGCTAGAAATGGTGTGGGAAATGTGGTTAGAGAGAGGCTTCAGAAGGCAGTGATGGACATCATCAGAATTAGTGCCAAACTCATGGCAATCAGACTTGGAGCATATTCATAATCTCAGCCTATGCCCCAGAGCAGGGTTGTGATAGTGAGGAAGAGAGTACATTCAGACAGCAGCTTCAGGACCTATTAAATAAACCAGGTGTTGATAGTGGGTGACTTGAATGCACATATCGGGACAGACAGAACAGGATATGAAGACTGCCTGGGTCCACACATGGATGGACAACAGAAATAAAGGAGAGGGCATTCTAGACTTCTGTCTGTCAAATGGCGTGATAGTAGCTAAAACATTGTTCAGAAAGACTGTCATAAGATCACATACAAGAGTGGCCAACATGCAACTCAGGTAGACTTCCTCCTAGTAAGAAAAGGGCACTGAGGATGAATCAGTGATTGCAAAGCCATACCCAGTAAAACAACTCACAGCAAAAATCATTGGTTGCCACAATCAGTCACAAGCAGTGGTCAGAGAAGGCTCTAAGGTCAACAGAAATTAGACTGAAGACCTGGAAGTTGTCTGGAGAGAAAGTACAAGTAGTCAAGGAATTACTCAGGGCTCTAGCACCCCAAAAAGAGGAGGAAATAGGTGGCATTCAAGAAAAATGGCAGCACGATAAAACAGCATGTGTGAGGACTACAAAACAGATATGTGGCTGAGCCAGGAAAGGAAATAAGGTACATAAGGAAAGCTGTTGGTGGAATACAGAAGTCCAGGATGTCATCGAAAGAAAGGAGAAGTTCAAGAAAAAGTGGGAGATAGACAAGACTGACTAGGCTAGGAAGGTTGGCTAACAAAGAAGATAGGAAAGGAGTTGCAATAGCAAAGAACAGGGCACCCGAGGTACTATACCAGCTTCTGGAAAAGTGACTCAGAGGATGACAAAGAAACTATATTAGGTTGTAAGACAAAGACAGTCAGACATCCTTCATAAGGAATGCCAGCAACAACCTGCTCACCAGTCTACAGAACATCAAAGGCAGATGGAAGGAGTATTTTCCAGCAGCCTCTGAATGAAGGATACCCCATAGAAGCTGTACTGCCCTAGACACAGCATATGGTGAGAGAAGAAGAGAAGCCCACCCTAGAAGTAAAAATAGCATAAAAGAAATTGAAGTCAGAGAAAGAGCACGCAGATATGATAAAGATGCTGGATGAGATAGGGGAGAAATGGCTCCTGAGGGTACTCACAGCAATGTGAAGAAAAAGGCATACCCCAGATGACTGGAAAATAAGCATACTCATGCCAGTTTACAAAAACAAAGGGGAAATTCACAACTGTGAGCAGTACAGAGGCATCAAACCCCTGTCACATTGCATGAAAGTCCTGGAAATGGTGATTGAGAAATGGATATGAATAGCAGTAAAAAGTAAGATGGGAGATGAGCAGTTTGAATCAGATCAAGATGCAGCACAACTGACCCAATGTTTGCAGTGAGACAGACAGTTGAGAGGAAGCTAGAGAAAAGGAGAGAGTCCATTTAGGCATTCCTAGACTTGGAGAAAGCATATGACAAGGTCCCAAGAAAGCTGATTTTGGCAGTACTGCCACGGTTTGAAGTCCTAAAAACACTGGCAGAATCACTGCAGGCTCAAGTTCGGTTTCACAGAGGGATTTCCAGTGAGAGTGGCTGTGCACCAGGGTTCAGCTCTGAGGCAACTGCTGTTCATACTGGTGATGAGCCACCTAATCGAAGGGATTCACATCTATATCAGGGGAGGTCATTGTGCCTCTTTACTCATCCCTCATCAGGCCCATAATTGAGTACAATGCCCCTTTTGGGATGTACCTTACCAGACACCTGCAGCAACTGGAAAGACCCCAAAAGTACCTCACCAAGAGGATCAAAGGGCTCAAACAGATGCCATATGCTGCCAGGTTAAAGAAACTCCAGCTCTACTCAGTGGCATACCGCTTGCTCAGAGGCGATCTGTGCCTGACGTATAAAGCCATGTCCAACCCGGAATTAATGGACATGCTGCACCTCAGAAAATCCAAATCCAAATCCCATCGAGCCACGCACTCGAGAGACTTCAACCTCAGCACTGAAATAAATAGGACATGCTGGAGGGACAGATTCATAACCCACAGGCTCCCTTCACTCTGGAATAAAATCCCAGTCCAGGTTAGGCAGAGTCCCTCATTGACTCTCTTCAAGAGGAATCTTGATGAGTGGGTGGGAGATTGTAGGTTTACCCCAGGTATCACTTCTGTGTCACTGTTAGACAGAGGCACAGTATACTAAACTCGAAAAAGGGCATAGCAAAATTAATTTAAAATGGGTGGTGAAAGCCAAAAACACTCTGGCTAGGCTTATAAATGCCCTAGGGCAGATAGCCTAGCATGAACCTATTAGTAAATAAGTCAGTGGGGAGAGGTCAAGTTGCTGTATGCAGACAATGTGGGATTACAGGCAGACTCTGAGCAAGAATTTCAGCAAAGGACAGGGGAATGGAATGCAAAACTGAAGGCAAATGGGATGAAATTAAGCACATAAGATGGTGGTAATGGCAGCAAATTAGGGAAATCAGAAGAAGCTGAGGACTGAGATAGAAAGGAAGATAGCTTCAAGTATCTTGGAGGGGTGGTAGATGAGAAGGGAAGTCTGAGTGATGAGGCCAAAGCTAGAATCAAAAGGGTTGCAGCCAACTGACAGAGTCTCAGGTGTATTTAATGCCAAAGAAGCTGAAAAGTTGTGTGTATTATTGCATGGTACAGAAACCTGGGCAATAAAAGCAGAGTAGATGAGGAAGCTAGAGGTGATGGAAATGAAGTGCCTGAGAAGGGTGGTAGCATGCACACTGTGAGAAAGGCGAAGAAATGAAGCCATAAGAGCATAAGCCGAAGTAGCTCCAACTGCAGAAAAAATAAAACAGATCAGATTACAGTGGTTTGGACAAGTGCAGAAAGGCAGAAGACAGTCTGGTGAAGAAGGTAAGAGGAAATGAGGACATCCAGCAGAGAGGTGGATGGATTGTGTGAAAAAAACTCTGCAAAATTCAGGTGTGAGTGTCGAAGAAGGCAGGAGGGTAGCACTGAATCAAGAGAGATGGCAACAGTTAACAATACCCAGACTCCATATAGAAAAGTGGAAAAAAGGGGATTGATGATGACGACAATGTTGACTTCAAAACTAAGTATGGTACAATTGCATAGTTTATTAGTTACCAGAAGATATAAACCTGATGTGGTATGGAAGTTTGTTCCATGCCTTGGAGATGGCAATAGAAAATTGCAAGTCACCATAATAATTAATATATTTATTAGCAAACATTAGTGATGAAAATCTTAGGGCTCTGTCTGGTACATGCCATTGAATGAGATTTGACAGCAAGGATGTTTAAGTAGGTGAAGTATTTTGTGTGATGTGAGCAGCTGAGAAAGGGTGGTATACTGAGGAACTTCAAGCCAGTTGAGGGTACTGAGCACCGTTCAGTGATGGAAGTGGTTTGGGAGGGCTGCAGGTGAATTTGCTAATTTTGTTGTAGATGCTTCCTAGTTTGTGTTTGTTTGAAGAGCTGAGATTTCTGAATATTGTTGACGCATATAGGAGGGTACGTGGGAGAAAGGGGGGGTGCAGTTATTTTTTAGTATGATCAGCACTTAGCAGGTGCTCTGCTCTGTAGACAACACCTAGTTTAGTGTCTTTTTGACTGCAGTGTCAATGTGCAGATCAAATTTTAACTTATGAATAACTCCTACTAATTTTGTTGGCAATATGTTTTCAATTTTTCTGTTGCTGATGACATAATATTAAGGTATTTGTTGTTTTGATTTACACTTTCAAGAAGGAATAGAATTGTTTGATTTTGTTGGGGTTTAATAGCAGCAGAGATTTACTTAGCCATTTTTTATGTAGAGGTAAAAGCTTCCTGTGTGATGGTTTCTAAGGTGGGAAGATTTGGAACTGAGTAAAGTTGAGTCACCAGCACATTGCATTATGATGGTGAGCTTTGATTCCTTGTGCATGTCATTAAAGAAGCTATAGAAAAGCACTGGACCAAGTATGGAGCCTTGAGGTACTGCTGTATTGACTGGAAGCAATGTGGAGTGGCAGTAATTCCATATTAAAGACTGGATACAATTGTTTAGGTAGCTGGTGTGTTGAGGGAGTTGAAAGGCCTATAACATTTAGTCTTTGGAGAAGCATTTGATGAAAGAAGGTGTTGAAGGCTTTTGACAAGTCCAGAAAAAGAGTGGAGGCAAATTACCAGAGTTTTTATTCCGGTTTATGGTGCGTAGGAAATGTAGCAGGGCAGTTTTGGTGCTGTGGTGGGGGGTCAAAAGCCATGTTGTGTCGGAGAAAGTAGTTGACTATCAAGTAGAAAGGCTAACAGTTGCTGATATATGCATTTTTCAAGTACTTTGTAGAGGAGAGGAAGGATTGCTATATGGCGATAGTTTACATTTCAGTGGATGCACCACCTTTTTGTACAGGGATCCAAATTGTAACTTGCTACAGATCCCCCACCATGCCCCAAGATTCTCACTACACCTTTCTAAACATACTGGAAAATATTAAGATACAACCAAACACCCTAATACTGGGTGAATTCAACTACCCTGCCATTAATTGGGAAAACTACTCGGGTACCAACTCTTTTCCCAACGGTTCTTGGAATTCATAAATTCCAACACCCTGGATCAACTAATCCATTGTCCCACCAGGGGCTCCAATATCCTAGGCCGGGTCATTACCAACATGGAAGATAGATGCTCCACACCAGTGGTCACCTCCTCATTGGTCAGGTCTGACCATAAGCAAATCACCCTTGATATCCACATCCCACCCCCAAGTAAGGAAACCTCCTTAAAAAACTTCTCCAAAGCCAACTTCAAGCTACTGAAGTCAGAAGTGACAAACTTCACAACACAAATGCAGATGGGATCTGGAAGTTCGACTGCAGAATACTACACTAAGGCACTGTAAGAGCACATCCACTCATGCATGAATCGTGCCATCCCAAATAGAACCAAGATGCTCTTCTCCAAAAAAAGGAAGCCAATCTGGTGGTTCCCTGCTATAAACAAACTATACAAAGTACAGTTTTGTACCTACCATAAATGTAGATGTTAGAGTGCTAATACAGCTGCAGTAATAACATATGGGTTCTCTGCCGTCAGGCGGTCCCTCGGTCAGCCAAATTCCAAAGTCTTGGTCCGGCGTCGGTTGTTGTCACTTCTTTTCCTGACGTCAGTGAGGCAGGAGTATATAAGACACAGCCGACGCTATTTTCTTCAGTCTTTCTTGCCCCAGATGTCAGGTGCCCCCAGTAGGAAGGCAATACATAAATTATATTTATATACATGCAATGCAATGTAATCAAAATAGTAGTTGCAAGCAAATATACCATAGAAGGATAACCCAAACAGTTTGTATGAAGAGGGGTTAGGTCCTAAACCTTTACCAAGAGGGAAGGAGGGAGGGAAATCTGTACTGCAGCTGTATTAGCACTCGAACATCTACATTTATGGTAGATACAAAACTGTACTATGTTCATCGTGCATACAGCTGCAGTAATAACATATGGGTAGAATCCCAAAGCTACGCCAGGGTGGTAGGCACTAGGTAAGGAAGCATGCCAGA
>NC_056732.1:1012011526-1012089652 GCF_019279795.1 Protopterus annectens
AAGTTTACACACACACGTAAAGCTGTTAAAACAGCTGTTTGTTAAATTTATGAAGAAACCCCTAGGTCAAAAGACCAAAAAGTAACCAAAAAACTACTTCGCTCCAGCCAAGTCGAGACCACGTCTAGCTTGAAAAGCGGCAAACGACATCTGGGGAGGAAGGCGTGGTGCATTGTGGGATAAGGGGTAGCCCAGCCAATTAGAGACTTCGTTCTACTATATAGTGGCCGAGTCGGAACCGAGGGATCAGCTCCGAACCCATCAGTTATGAATGTAGGATCCCATTACATCCCACATTTATTTATTTATTTACTTTATTTCACATTTGTTAACCGGGTTAGTCCAACTGGGTATGAAATTACCCATTTTCAGTGGAGACCCGAAGGGAAAGGCCCCGAACAAAACATACAAATGCACACAAACAGAGACAAGTTAACAATATAAAGAGCAAAAAAAAAACTTATGGATACAATGGATAAGAAAAATAAATGTAATCCAAGGAATAGTACATAGCTATATAAAAGGTCAGAAGAAGGAAAGTGCAAAAGAAGATAAGAGTAGAGGAGGAATGAAGTGATCTAGAGGGAGGAGAAAAAAATAAGAGTAGTAGGATAAAGTAAATTATATAAAGAGGGAAGGTAAAGAAAGAAGAGCAGGTTGGATAAAGTAAGATAAGAAAGAGGAAAAAGGTCTTGATAAGTCTACTGGAGAAATGGGAATATGGAAATGGAGGATTTAAGTAGGATGTTTACAGGTACATATAGGGTTGTTATGGAGGTATAAAATAAGGTCATGTTTGAAGTTAGGAAGAAAGGTATGACTTCTAATATGGAGTGGAAGATTATTCCAAATAAGGGAGATGGAGTGGTTATAAAGTATTTTACCTATGTTAATATTGGGTTTATAGACTTGAAGAAAGAGTTTATCAGAGCTGCGCAGGGACCGCGGAGGGGAGTACCAGATCATCAGGTTGGACGGAGATGGACAGAGTTATAATTAAGAATTTGGAAAGCCTGGATCAACTGACATTTGGTCAGAAGTTGTGGGAATTCGAGCCAATGTAGTTCTTTGAGAGCAGAACAGTGATGGGATTTATAGGGGCTGCTGATGACAAATCTAGCTATTTTGTTATAAGTTTGGTCAAGTTTTGCCAGCAGGTTATATTGTAAATTGGAAAATAGAGGGGAACCATACAGGAGGGCAAAGAGGAGATAGGATTGGACTAGCAGTAGTTTAGAGTTGGCGGTCAGGAATTTGCTGTTTCTATATAACATGCCCAGTTTTTGGTGTGTTTTCTTTATAGAATGAAGTATGTGGAGGTCTAGTTTGAATTGGTCGTCAATGATGACACCTAGAAGTTTAGTGTGTAAATCTGGTGATATGATGGTGCCATTTAGTGAGGATACGTGAAAGGTGGATTTGTGATGGGCTAGAGCTTTAGGTAGGAATACTAAGAGCTAAGTTTTAGAGGGGTTCAGGATAAGTTGATTGTTGGAGAGCCACTTCTCAACAGTGTGAAATGAAGACTGGGTGATATGGTGGAGGTTACTGATAGAGTCAGAAATGGAAATCAGAGTTGAATCATCTGCATACTGTATGATAGGGAGAGATTGCTGGCAGTGTGTAGGCCATTGGTGAAGAGGTTGAAAAGGAGGGGGCCAAGAATTGAACCTTGAGGAATTCCAGTCTGGACTGGTAGAAAAGGTGAGAAGGAATTTTGCCATTTAACTGTTTGTAAGCAACTGGACAGGTAACTAGAGAACCAATTTAGAGTGGGGATAGAAATGTTCAGCTAAGAAAGTTTTTGAAGTATAATTTTGTGAGAAACAGTGTCAAAAGCCTTTGACAGATCTAAGAAAAGGCAAGACACAAGTTTATTATTGTCTCTGGCCTCAGCTACTGTATGAGAGAAGGATAAAAGTGCTGTATTAATACTGTGTTTGGGCCTAAAACCATGCTGGGTGTTGGTTAAAAGATTGTTTTGAGTAAGGTGGGAAAGCAGTTGAGAATGAATACACTTTTCTAAAATTTTGGAGAGGGGAGAAAGAATAGCAATGGGATGGAAGTTAGATGGTTCTGTGGAGTTTCCACCCTTATGTAGTAGGATAGTATAGTATTACTTCCAAATAGAGGGAAAAATAGATTCTTGGATTGAGCGGCTTATTAGAATGGAGACAGGAAGGGCCACAGAGTTAGCAGCAATTCTTAGAAACTGGGAAGGTAGGTTATCGGGGGGGAACAAGGTTTGAGTTTACTAAGGAGAGTTTTAATATAACTAACAGATACAGGTTTGAGCAAGAAAGGGTCAGAGAGGTTAGAGGAGTCAGATTGGGGGTATGGAGAAAAAGTGGGTGTGGTAATAGAAGTGATAGTACTGGAAGTGGAATTAGAGCTGGGGTTGGGAATATTAGAAGTGTTAGGTACAAGTTTAGAAATGGTATCAATAAAGTAGTGATTAAAATTAATGGCAGTATCTGAGGGAGATTGACTGGGAAAAGGATTGGGGATTGTGGGTGAGCCAGGGTTGAGAAGAGTTTTTATGGTTGACCAGAACTTCTGGGGGTTAGTAGGTTTCAGAGATTGATCAGAGGGGTAAAATTTTCTTCTGTCCTGGTTGACTTTTTTTTTGTAAGGTTTCTAAGTTCCACGTAAGATTGAAGGAAGACAGAAGATTTGTTTTTTTGATATTGTTTCCAAGTGACATCTCTTTTATGCATAAGGTGGAAGGTTTCTTTGGACAGCCAGGGGGCATGCTTAGCTTTGATTTTTATTTTCATGATAGGGGCCAGAGAGTTGAGTATGTTTAGGAATGTCTGGTTGAAGTAGCTAACTGCATCATTTAAAGGTAAAGAATATAGGCAGGACCAGTTAATATTTGAGAGAATTTTGTTAAAGGAAGTGATACTGAAATTTCTTTGGTTACGGGTGTATTTAAAGAGATGAGAACAAGTGAGTTTGGGTGAGTACCTAGTAATGTGGATAGGTAGGTGGTCACTAATTTAGTCAGATAGTGTACCTGGCTGGTGGTACAAATTAGGAGAATTTACGAAAATCCAGTCTAGGATAGAATTGGAGTGGTTTTTGCCAAGGTGGGTGGGGGAGGAAACAAGCTGAGTAAAACCGTGTAGGTTGAGACTATGAGACGCTGTATTAGAGTTAACCAAGTTCCAGTTAATATTTACATCCCCAAGTATAACAGTTTCAAAGGGAATGTGATGAAAACAAAAAGATAGGATGTTTTCAAGGATGGTGATATTATTCCCTGGTGGAATACAGAATGAGGCTATGGCCATTTTTTGGTAGTTGTTGAGATGACGGGTTACTATGAGTAGCTCTGCAGGGTGGAAGGAAGGAGGGGTAACTGAAAGTGGTAAAATATTGAGAGAGTCAGAAAAAAGAATGGAACCTCCCTTTTTGCTAGGTCTGTCCTGTGTGTATATATATATATATATATATATATATATATATATATATATATATATATATACAAAACGGGGGTGGGAGGGGGGAGACAGATCTCAAGAGTTGTGGATGTGGGGTTTTAGCCAAGTTTCAGAGAGTTAAAATGTGGGGAGTGTAGTGTTGAATGAGAGCATGGAAATCAGGCACTTTGCTGCAGATACTCTGGATATTAAGGGAGAAGAATTTAAGTCTTTTGGTTTTGTATGTAGAAGTGAGAGTGGATGAGGAGGTACTAGTGAGAGTAGGATTGCTAGAAGTGTGGGGGAAGAAGTAATAGTAACAGTAGATGGAGTAGAGGAATTAGAAGATAAGAGTTAAATATTAGGACCGGGGTTGGGATGTATATCACCTGAAAGGAGGAGAGTTGTCAGGATAGAGTACAGTGAGTGTGAGCATACAGGAGTATTGTAGGACCTGGATAGATTTTGGGAGGGATGTAGGTTCCGAGTGGAGGGTAAGGGGAGAATTGCAGGGGAGTGTGATAAGATGTGACATATGTCAGTGTAAATAGCAGAGGGAAGAGTAAAAGAAATGGCAACATCATTAGTGATAGGCATTAGGCAATAGTTACAACAATACGATATATAAAGCAGTTCTAAATGTGACAAGCAGTCTCTAGAAAAACTAAAGAGATATTAATATATACCACAAAATATATGTTCGTTACAAACCAGAAAATACGTGGCAATATAGAAACCTCAAAAGGTCCCAACAATAAGACTGCAAACAAAGTTTGTCTTAATCAAAATACAAAACACTTTCTCCTAAATTAGCAGACAGCAGTCACCTGATCACCGATCCAGTAAACTTCCAAAATAAAATGTGACATATAAGTAAATGCAGACAGATTAACAAAAGCAGATAATCTGCAAAAAATGGAGACAACAGTTAGATAAAAGTATAGATATCTTTCGCTATTAAATGTTTTTCATACATGTGCATATAGTATAGAACATATTGGAATCATGAGTTTAAGAGCTTTTATCATGTGCTTTCTATTAGGCATTTAATTGTTTTTTTTACTAGAAGTGATACCATATTTAAATGGAGCTGAAGTACTTTAGTATTGTTTTAAGTCTGAAGAAGCGTCCTTGGAGACGCGAAAGCGCTTACTTTATGGAATAAAGAATATATTTTTTACTCAGTGGTTTGCTTCGATTGTTGTGGAGTACCTGCCATTCTTCTACATTTGATTTTGGACATTTTTGCTTGGAGGTACTTTACCCTTGTGGTGTTTTCTCTCTTTTTTGTGCATTAAGAAATAAAACAGCTAAAAGCTGTGCAAGCAGTGAGCAAAGTACCTAAAAAGCAACTCCGCTCATATTCAACAGTCATTTACAACAAATCCAAAATGTAGAGGTCCCGATAAGCAAACCCTACAGATGACAACTCGCAGGCAAAGTTTCATCTAAAAGAATTATCAAGCACCCTTTACAGAAGGTTGCTATTCACAACTGTGAGGGAGCTAAAACAAAGGCCCAAACGTTGCACAGGCAAACCAGTCCCAAAAAAACGACCATTGCAGCTATTCAGCACAAGGCCCATTTGTAGCTGAAGAGTGGCAAATGACATCTGAGGGGTTAGAGGGCAAAAAGGGATCATGGAAGTGGGAGAAGCTCGACTCTTGAAGTTGTCTGTAATGTGCCAGTTCAGATCCATGACCCAATTGTGTGTAATAGTGACATGGATAACATCACATCCTGCAGTTCTTTGCAAGTAAAAACTTAATTGTCTATGTACATTTAGAAGGCGCAATGAGTATTTGCCTTTGTTCTGGTAATTAGGGAAGAACACTGGCAGCTCAATAGACTGATTTAGGTTACTTTCTGACACAACCTTTGGAAGAAATGAAGGGTTAGTACATAAAAACTGTCCTTATGAAAAACCATGTAAGGGGGCTTGGTGCACAAGGCTTGCAATTCTGAGACTCTTCTGGCTGAGATAATAGCCACTAAGAGTGTTGTCCAAAATAGAAACTTCAGATCACGTGACCGAAGGTTCAAAGGAGGGAACAAGTGATGTTGGTTAAAATGAAATACAGATCCCAAAGAGGAGTTGGAGGAGTTGGATTCTTGTATGGGGGGGGTCTAATCATCGTTGTTCCTTTCAAAAGGCTTTACAGAGTCTGTGCGACATGATCATAGAGCAGTTTTCTCCCACATAAAAATTTGAGACTGCTGCTAGATGGACTCTAATAATAGAAACAGCTGCATCTTCATGAAAAAGTTTTACTGGAAATTCCAGGATAGAATGTATGGGAGCAGAAAAGGGCTCTATCTGGTTTCCCTTCGCCCATATTACGAACCTATTCCATTTACTCTTGTATAATCTTCAAACAGAGGTTTTATGGGAGGACAACAAGATATGTTTTACAAGAGAGAAAAGAAAGTGAAACCTGGCAATCAAGGGAACTGGAACAGCCAAGCTGTCAGCTTGAGGTTTTGGAGGCTGGGATATCCCATTCCCAACGTATGTGTCAGTAGATTTGGAGTCATGTCCAGAATCGATGGTGATGGTTCGTCCAGAAGATTCAGCTGTAGGAAGGGAAACCTGATTTAACAAGACCAATAGGGTACAATCAGGATTATCGTGTCTCCAACAAACTTGTTTTCTGCAAAAACTTGGGAATCAGGGGAATCGGAGGGAAAGCATATAAAAGTCCCAGCGGCCAATCGTGACTAAGTGCATCCCTTGGTGACTCCCTCATAGGAGGGATTAGGGCAAAGTTGTTACTGCATTTGGTATTGGTGGGTGAAGCAAAAGGATTGCAGCAAGGCTGGCCCCATTTTTGGAAAATCTTTTCCGCTACATTCTGATTCAGGGACCACTCATGTAGCCATAATATGCCCCTACTCAATTTGTCTGCAATCACGTTGGATTTCCCCGGGATGTGCATTGCAACCAGAAAATGGTTGGAGGACATTGCCTATTGCCAAACCCTTAGAGCTTCTCAATAGCGGGGTAAGATCCGGTTCCTCCTTGTTTATTTATGTACCAGACTACCAACATATTGTGAATTGCTATCGTTCCAAGAGGGAGAGAGTGTTCTGAAATGCTTGCAACGCCAAGTGCACAGCTCTCGCCTCTAGGATGTTTATGTGCAAGTGAGCCTCGTGCTCCTGCCAGGTGCCTTGGACTGTATCACAGATAATGCTCCTTCCACCCTATCTGGGAAGCATCTGCGGTCATCATGGCCTGGGGTTGAGGGGGGATAAAGGGATGGCCTTGAGATATTGAAGGAGAGTGAATCCACCACTCAAGATCCTTTTTGGAAGAACTGGTTATGAGAATCTTGTGTGACATTGATAATTCCAGGATCGACCACTGTGTGAAAAGTAACCACTGAAGGATCCTTATATGTAGGCGAGCTAGAGGAACAAGTACAATAGATGCTGTGATCCTCCCTAGAACTTGTTTTGCACTGGCTTGAGTTTTCTGGATTTAGCAATTTCACATGTAAATGGAGACTGTGCAGTCTGTCATAAGGAAGTCTTGCTATCAGCGTGGTTGTGTCCATCTCTGCTCCTATAAAATTTAAGTTTTGAGATGGCTCTAGAGCACACTTGTCGTAATTTATGGTAATGTCTAGGGAGGAGCAAAGGTTGAGGTGTATAGTCCCTGGCTTGTAGCAGTAGATGCGTGGTCGGGGTGGTTATGAGCCAGTCCAGATATGAAAACACCAGGAATCCTAGGGGTGTCAGTTGAGCTGCCACTACGGCTATCGATTTGGGGAACACACACTGTAGTGAGACCAAAGAACAGAGCTGAAAATTGGAAGTGACTGGCTCCTAGCCAGAAGGGTAAGAACTTTCTGGATTTTCTTTTCATTAGGATGTGGTAGTACGCATCCTAAGGTCTACAGAGCACATCCAATTGTCTTTTTCCAGGAATGAAGTATCGACTGCATTGTAACCATCTGGAACTTGGTTTTCTTCATCGATTTTAGTCTGTTGAGATCCAAGATTGGTCACCAGTGCACTGTTTTCTTTGCAACTAAAAAGAATATTGAGAATGTTCCGGATCCTCTCTGGTCTGCAGGGACTTCTTTGATGACTTTTTCTTAGCAACTTTTGAATTTCTAAAGTTGCTTGTTCTTTTTGACTGGGTGGTACATCTGTAACTGATTTGTTTACGGGACTGGGGAAAGAGAAGGGAATGATATGATCCCTGGATATTATGCCCTGCACCCATTTGTCATTGGTTATGTCTCGCCAGGTTTCTAGGTGCAGCAACAGTCGTTCTCAGTCTGCCTCCAGAGGCAAGCAGTTGGTCACACTTTCAGAAGTGCTGAAAGGGTCTGCCAACGAAGGAGTCTCTGGAGCCCCGATTCTGTAGGCCTCCTCTGCCGTGAGGATGGTGTCTTCCATTATTGTTCTCTCCTCTGCCTCTGGGGGAACTACCACCTTGTGTGTGACCTGGTAAGACCTTTGTGATTTCTTGAACCACATCTTTCCACTACCTCTCTGACCCCTGGGAAATGGTCTGGTGGGTGTGGAAAAATGTACTCCAACGGCAGACAAGGTCTTACCCTCCTGTTCATATTGGGTTAGCGTTTCTTTTACTTTGAGCCTAAAGAGAGATGAGCCATCAAAGGGAGCATTAAAAAAGGAAGGCTTAAAGGGCTCCGCGAATTCACAAAGGAACATCAAGGTCTGCCTCCTATTAGATATGCCTGAACATGCCACCCTACTCGTTCCATCTGTTGCATATGGAATGAGTCTCATGGATGAGTTGACCACTGAAGTGAGGGTAGCGAGCTGTGCAATGACCTTATCTGCTGCTGCAGCAGCTACAGCTGGAAAAGAAAGAGATTTGATATGGTACAATATTTATGCAAAAGAGAAAGCCAAATTAATCAATGCAAGTAAGGCAGGCCCAAAGATATTGAAAGAGAAATACAGACAAAGGCATCCAGATATGGAAAATTTCACAATAGAAAATATCACCTAGATGGAACGTAGAAAAAAGATTAGTAAAATAGAAGTTGAGGTTATAGAGTGCCTGCGAAGTGAAGGATTTGGTGTAGATGGTCTAGCACAGGTTACAACATAGTATGATTAGTGAGTCCCCATAGCAGGGAGGACCAGGAAACATCTGAACACAAATATGGACATGGGAAAGAAAAGGAGATTTAATATGGTGCAATATTTATGCAAAGGAGAAAGCAAAACTAACGAATACAAAAAGAGCACCACAAAAGATATTTGAAGAGAAATACAGCCAAATGAATCTGGACATAGAAAACTTTACAATACAAAAAATAAGAAAACAAAGAGGAAAAGTAGAAAAGGAGATTAGTAATGGAGAAGTTAAAGAAATAGAAAAAACATGAAGGATTCAGTTTAGAAAAGCTAATTCAGAAAGCAGCACAAGAGGATAGAGTAATGGATATCCAAATTAAGGGGAAAAATCAGTGGAACAGGAAGCAATTTGTCAGGTGCCATATGAAGATAATTTGGAGCCTTCCACAGGAAACCAATATAAACATTCATTTGAAGCTAGACAGCAAGGTAAGGAAGAGGAAACTGTGGAAAATCTGATGAAGTCAATGTTGAGGAGTGATAGGCCAGTGAGTTCCCATATGACAGAGCAACGGATGGCACAGGATGAAACTGAAGACAATGTGCCACAGGAAGATGCTACAGAGCCATATAAGAATGCCCACAGGAACTGGAAAACAAGAGATGTGCCCACAGTTTGGAAGAAAATGAGCTAAGAGAAGATTGCTTAATTTAATAGAGATATATGAAGATCAATGAAAGAAATAGACTGCAGAAGGTTAATAAAACCCAAAAAGTCAGAAGTCTGATAAAAGAAATGAACACAGTAATTAATTCATACAGATCCATGCAATGTAACAGAAGTAAACAGGATGTATTACTGTGCAGCTAAATTAATAACTGATAAAGTTCTACAACAAGAACAAAGGGTAGTGAGGGGAAGGAAGGGGAGAAATCGAATACCACCATGGAAATATCGAATACAGAAAACTATAAAAGCAGTTAAGACAAGAAGTGTCACTGTTAGAAAACTATAGGAAAGGGAACAGATAAAAAAGTACTAAGATAGATAGATGTGATAAAAGCAATGCGCAGTATTAGAACAGACCAGGAGCCATCATGCACTATCGCAAATAAACTAAAAACTTCAGCAAAGGAGGACTAACTTAGAAGATATGAAGATAAATATAAAGGAAAAGTACAAAATAAGCAATTTACTGATGACCCAAAAATTTTATAGAGAATTGGGAAATAAGTTAAAAGGAATTGAAAGACTGCCAAAAAAAGAAGAAATAGATACATTTTGGAGAAGCATCTATGAAGATCCTGTGGCGCATAACAACGATGCTAAATGGATAGAAGAGGTTTAAAGGTACAGGATATAAAATGGGATGAAGTAACAAGCCAGAGAGATTGAACAAAGTTAAGAAAAGCCTCTAAATGGAAAACCCCAGGGCCAGATGCAGCACCTAACTTTTGGCTGAAAGTATTAACATCTTTGCATGAAGATTTAGCCATGAGTAAGAACAGACACCAACCTGGTTAACAGGAAAAACAATGTTCCTACGCAAGAGTGAACCTGCAAGCTACCCTAAAAATTATACACCAATAACTTGCCTTCCGACGACATATACACTACACACGGGAATTGATGCTAACAAAGTTTATAGTCATTTAGTTTGTGTTTTTCGGCTTTTCCCGGTTAGGGCTCGCCACAGTGGAACTCTGGTCCGCTAATGATTGGTAGTGGATTTTTACGTACTGGGTTACCAGCCCTGACGCACAACCTTCAACGAAGGCACGCCCCATTCACGTATGCCTCCACACAGAAGAAGCTCTAGCTGAAAATCGAACAGGACAACGTCTTGCTATGAGGAGACAATGCTACCGCAGCACCACCACCGCAGTATAGTTTATAGTCATTTAGAAGAAAACTCAATTATGTCAATAGAACAAAAGGGCAATAAAAGGAAATCAGATGGAAAAAAGTATCATTTGCTGTTAAAGTCATAGTGGAAAACTGTAAAAAGGGGAAGAATCTATGGATGGCATTGACTGACTACAAAAAAGCATTTGATAGTATCCCACATTCATGGACAAAAGAGTGCTTAAAAATGTGTAAGATACACCCTATACTGATTGACTACATTACAGTGACCATGAAACAGTGGCAGACCACTTTGCAATTAAGCCATGATAAAGGACAAATTATTATTCCAAGGATAAAATTCAAAGGGGGATATTCCATTGTGACTCTGCCACTGCTGTTATTCTGCCTTGCCCTTAACCCATTAAGTTGTCTACTTAACAGCTTAGGCCATGGCTATAATTTGGCTACTAGAAAACAAATTGTAAAGACTTCTCATCTTTTCTTTGTCAATGATTTAAAACTGTATAGCTCATCAGATGAGGAACTGAAGGCCCAAATGCAAGTTGTCAAAACTTTCTAAGATTATATAAGAATGTCATTTGGTCTTGATAAATGTGCAAAAGCAACCTGTAAAGCACGCAAAAGTACAGTTGTGTACACTTACCATAAATGTAGATGTTCAAGTGTATTCACTGTTGCAGTCATCACATTTGGGTCATCTCTGCCAGGGTAGCCCTCAGTCCCACCCGAATACCAGAGGCTTAGTGTTAATACGTTGGTTGCTGTCGCTTCAGGACTGACATCAGGTCTTCAGTAGTACACAGTAAGGCAGTCAATGCCATTACATCAGTTTTTCTTGCCCTGTCAGGAGCCCCCAGGTGGGAAACCAGGTTACGGTGGAAGAACCCCACCAGTAGAAAGTAAATACCAAAATGTTCCTTGCAAGGAGAGAGAAAGAAGAGGAGGGATGGAGGGAGGGAAACCAGGACTGCAACAGTGAATACACTCTAACATCTACATTTATGGTAAGTGTACACAACTCTACTATGTTCTTCGTGTTTCACTGTTGCAGTCATCTCATTTGGGTTGATTCCCAAAGCTGAGGAAAAGGGTGGAGGCAGCCAAGGAGACTAGGGGCTGGCTAGGATATCCTGCAAGACTGCAGTGGCAAAGCCTGCCCTGGATTTGGAGAAGACAGGCAAGTGGCAATGCTTGGTGAAAATGTGAACAGATGTCCAGGTGGCAGCCTCCAGGATGTCCCTAGCGGGGACTCCTCTAAGGAAAGCTGCAGAGGTGGAGGCTGCTCTGGTGGAGTGAGCCCTGACCCCCTTGGGGGCAGGTTTTCTGTGTTGCTTGTAATAGAAATGGATGCAGTATGCTATCCATTTGGAAATTGTGTGTTTGGAGATGGCTTTGCCGTCTGCCCCTGCAGCAAAGCTAACCAGTAATTGATCAGACTTTCTGAATGATTTAGTCCTGTCTAGATAGAATCTGAGCTGTCTGTGCACATCTAGAGAGTTGCAGTATCCTTTCCCCTTTGTTTTGTGGGTTAGAGAAAAAGGAGGGCAAATGAACGGATTGGTTGAGAGCCACACTGGACACCACTTTCGGCATGAAGGATGGGTTAGTCCTGATGGAAACGCAGTCAGCATGGAAGATGATGAAGGGCTCCACAGCCATGAGTGCTTGCAGCTTGGAGACTCTTCTGGCTGAAGTGATGGCCAGAAGAAAAGCTATCTTCCAGGAGAGAAATTTTAACTCTGCTGAAGATGCTGGTTTGAAGGGTCCCAAGCTGGGGTAGGTGCTCTTCTGGGTGGCCTCAAGTTGCTAGCCCCTCTTAGGAATTGTTTGATCAGAGGGTGTGAGAAAAGGGGCTGCTCAGTGTGGAAATGAGCAGAGATAGCAGAGGCATGAATTTTAATAGAGGAAAAAGAGAGACCACTGTGTAGCAGGTCAGCTAGGTAATCCAGGATGAGAGGTAGGGAGGGCCTGTGCCGTATCAGCTCCCTTAGCCTGAATCCAGGTGCAGGACTTTTTCCATTTGTCAGCATAAGACTTTCAAGTGCTAGGGCATCTGGCTTCACGTTTAACATCTAGAACCTGTTTACTGAGGTTGGCAGACAGATCACTGGTCAGGGAATAAGCCAGGCTGCCAACCTGATGATGCATGAATTATCCTTCCCTCTGGGTCAGCAGGGTTGGGGTTTGAGTGAGATACCATGGTGTCAGTGGGGACAGGCTGCGCAGCAGTGGGTACCAGTGCTGGAGAGGCTAGTCTGGAGCAATAAGAATTTGTCCTTGTTTTTTCCTCCCTTATTTTGAGCAATATTCTGGTGATGAGAGGTAATGGAGGAAATGCATAGACAGATATAGATTGACCCAGTGGAAGGATAGGGCATCCACTTTCCAAGCCATGCAATGATGCTCAGTGGTGCAGAACATGCTGAGGTGATGGTTGGTGTGAAAGGCGAAGAGGTTGACCTTTGGGGTGCCCCATTTCTGAGTTATTAGGGTGAAGTTTCTTTTATCTAGCTGCCACTCGTGTGGGTCCAGAAGATTTCTGCTTAAGTGGTCTGCCAGAAAGTTTAGAGAAACTGGTAGGATTTGTACTAACAGGTGGAGTTGCATGGCAGAGGCTGTGTGCCAAAGGGTTATGGGCAGCCTGCACAGAGGGTAGGAGTGAGTTCCTCCCTGCTTGTTGATATACCATATCACAGTGGTGTTGTCTGTTTTGATCAGGAGAGTCCCTGGGGACAAGAAGGGGCTTGAAAGCTGTCAATGTGTGCTGAACAGCTAACACCTCTTTTTGGTTGATGTGCAGATGAATTTCCTGTGGGCTCCATTGGCCCTGTATGCACCTGCTGTCCAAGTGTGCACCCCAGGAATTGTCTGATGAGTCTGTGGTGAGGGTCTGGGTGGTGGTGGGGGGTGTGTGAGAAAGGTAGTCCCTTGTTGTTGGAGCATGCTGCTACCCACCAAAGAAAACCTTTCCTTAGGCAAGGTATCACTGGTATAAAAGTTTCCAGGTCTTGAGACTGTTGACACCAAAGGCTTTTTAGGTACCACTGAAGTTTCCTCATATGCAGTCTGACATATGGAATGAGTAAAATGCAAGATGTCATGAACCCCAGAGCAGTTAGGATTTTCCTTGCAGATAACTGGGGTCTGGTGGCTAGTTGAGAGAAGCAGGCTGTCAGGTAAGTTTGCTTTTCTGGTGTAAGGAATGCCATCTGAGATGTTGTGTCCAGACTTGCTCCCTGGAATATAATCCTTTGGGTGGGTACTAGTTTGGATTTCTTTTCGTTGATAGTGTACGCTATGGAGGTCAGTAGGGAATTTACAAAGGCCAGGTGCTTGATCAGCTTTTCCTGACTGCCTGAATTAGGTAGTCATCTAAGTATGGGTAAATTTGGATATTCCTTTGTCTGCAAAAGGCAATGGAGGGAGCCAGACATTTTGTGAAAACTCTGGGAGCAGTAGATTAAGCCAAAGGGAAGTGCAGAGAACTGAAAGTGCAGAGTTCCTGCTCTGAAATGTAGATATTTCCTGCATGATTCCCTGATAGGAATGTGGAGGTAGGCCTCTTTTAGGTCAAGGGTGGCTAGCCAAGCATCCTTAAAGAGCATGGGTAGCAGTTGCTGGAGGGTGAGCATTCTGAATTTTGGTATCACCAGGAAGGTGTTTATAATGGATAAATAGAGGATGGGGTGCCAGGTGCCCTCTTTTCTGGGTACCAGAAAAAGTCTGGAGTAGAAACCTTGGCCTATGTGTTCTGCAGGAACGTGCTCTATTGCCCTCATAGAGAGCAGAGAAAGGACTTGCTTTTTCACCTCTGCCCACTAGTTTGGAGGTAGCTCTGGGAACCCTTTTTGGGGTAGGAAGAGTGTGGAAAGAAAATCTGTATCCCTAGGACACTATGTTGAGGACCCAGTGATCATGTGTAATGGTGGCCCAGGTGCTTGCGTGAAAGGAGAGTTTCCTCCTAGGGGCAAGTGAAGGTGAGCAGAGGGAGAGGGTGGGGGAGGAGAGTCATTGTGAGTTCTTACCATGAGAGGGTGGCTTAGAACTCCCTGGTTTTGAAGTGGAGGCATTCCATTGTTTTGATCTCTGCATTCCCTGTGTCTGCGGGGTCTGGGCTGAACTGACCTGGTGGGAGCAGGAAAGGACCAGTGCTTGGAGGGGCAATGCCTGCTGAACTTGGTTGGCTGGACCTGTAGGAAATCCTTAACTGTCTGCATAGATTTAGCTTTTTCTTCCATCTTTTTTAATACCTCCTCTGCCTTAGTTCCAAATAAGTTGTCTTTGTGCAAGGGTGCATCCAATAATTTAGATTTAACATGGTCTGGCAAGGGCTGTTCCTTAAGCCATGCATGCCTTCTAAGGACAGAACCGGTGACTGCTGCCCTGCAAGAAGCTTCTAGGGTGTCAAAACCACAGTGTAAGGTGTGCTTAGTCACTTGACTTTATAGAATGCATTAACTCTTGTAACTCTAGATTCTGCACAAGCAGGAAAGGAAGAAATTTTTTGTTTGAGGAGCTCCATGGTATGTTACTGAAATGTTAGCATATGGAACTGGCAATTTAGTGCTCTGGTAGCAAGAGTAGCAGAGGTGTATACTTTGTTACCCCCATCTGTCTAGTGCTTGGGAATCCCTATCTGAGTGGGTGGGATTCTTAGCAGAGGTTGCTTTAATTCCTTTAGGCCCTTGAAAAATTACCTCAGGGTCAGCAGTAGGATTTTTGAAAAGAAATTTGTGCGAGTCAGGGACTCTAATGCATGTCAGGTTTTCTGGGTGCAGGAGGGAGTGTCAAGAGTCAAACTGGATTCCAGGAAAACATTGTCCACAACATCCAGGACTGGGGGAATGGCCAGGGGTCTGTGCTGTGGAAGATCTAAGAATTCTGAGTCTCTTTTTAGACTGAGGGTAGTCCTGACATTCTGATTGGAAATGCTCCCTTAAGGTATGAAGGGTTTCCCCAAAGGAAAAGTCCTCGGATGGAGAGACTGAAGGAATGGAATTCCTCATAAGCAGAGAGGGGTTGCATGTCTTCATATTCAGATGCATCAGAGTCATCAGACTCCTGTTCAGACAAAACTACTTGGGACAGATCTCTTTCTTTTGGAAGGGATAGCTTGGCTTCCCCTGAACAGTATGATAAGGTCTTCTGCCATTTTAAGGATTTGAGACTGAGGCAAGGAAGCAGGTGCCTGAGATTGAGTCAGTTTCTTGGGTGTGGCTCGTACCCTGGGCCATATAAACTCGGTAGTTTTCGAAAGAATGGTAGATGCGAAAGTCGGTTTGTGTCAAGAAACGGTAGTGCAAAGTGCTTCCTTGAAAGCTGGTGCCTGCTCATGGGCTCCAGACCCATCCAAGGGAAAGACAACCGTAGGATCCTTAGTCGAAGAGTTTTGCGGCATACCGGACTCCGAAGGGGTCTCTGTAGCGGCCTTCAAATCCACAGAAGTGGGCATCAGGGGCTGCGAAAGTACCTCACTGAGGAGCGGAGAACTGACAACTAGCTTAACGGAAGCGTCATTTGTAGGTTTGGACCTGTGCAGTCTTTGTCTCTGTCTTTATCCTTACTTTCTTTTGGAAGATCTGCTGTCGGATGGCTTACCAAAGCCATATCGAAATTCGAGGACGGTAAGCAAAAATATCTGGCTACAATAAGGGCTCGACTATGTATAGTTCTGGCGTTGAATAAAGCACAAAAACGACAGCGAGGAACGTCGTGGTCTGGACCTAAGCAAGCGACACATTAAGAATGAAAGTCTCGGTGTGGTATTTGCTTTCCACAGGCGAGACAATTGCTATCTTTTTCTGACAAGAAAAAAGGATCCCCAACGGGGTACTTAGCTTCAGAAGACTTCAGCTTCAATTTGGAAGACGAAACTCAGGCAGTGGCCGACTGGCACTCATGCAAACTGCTTCAGCTTCGGGCTCCGTGGCAAGAAAGACTGATGTAATGGCATCATCTGTCTTACTTTATACTACTGATGACCTGATGTCAGTCCTGAAGTGACAACAGATGCATAAATACTAAGCCTCTGGTATTTGGGCCAGCCGAGGGCTACCCTGGTAGGGATAACCTAAATGTGATGACCAACAGTGAAACACGAAGAGCATCTGCAATACCAGAAAAACATCAGTTTGGGACAAGAATGAGATCTAGAAGAACTTGAGCAAAAAGGAGTATATAAATAGTTGGGAACTCATGAAGGATCAACAAAAAACACAAATGTGAATAAAACTTAGTAAGGAATATTTCAGAAGACTAAAATTAATCATGAAAACAGCCCTGACATCTAGGAACAAAATTCAAGCTATAAACTAATTTGCTCTTCCTGTCCTAGTTTACAGTTTTGGAGTGATTGACTCACCCCAAAACATGTTGAAAAGATTAGATAGGAAAACAAGAAGGATGCTTCATACTTACCAAATGATTTATAAAAAATCAGTGCATACCAAGATTATATATTCCCCATTCCGAAAGAGGGATGAGCCTTCTTGAAACTGAGTGTATGTATAGATCTGCAATCGTGGTACTCCACACAAATCTGCTGACCTCACAAGATGTAGTGAAAGTTTTGAAACACAAGGAGAATAAATTGAAGAGGATTTCTCTGCTTATTCAAGCAGAAGCATATCAGCGTCAAGCAGGAATGGAAATCAAACCAGGAGATAAAAATCAGGCAGCAACTGAAGGTGCCAAAAAACAAAAGAAAGAATATAAGGTGAAGGATCAGATAAGAAGGCAAGAAATGTGGAAAATGCATAAATATAGTTGTAAGTATAGAAAACTTCTGGAAGTACCTCATGTTGATCAGGAATGAACGCAGGAATAGTTGAGGAGAAGCTAATTCAAACCAAGAGATGAAAAGCTAATACTGGGGGCCTACGATAGTGGGCTGCGTACACATTGGTTTACAAAGTCCATTGAATATGTGGGAGAAACAGAAATGTAGGTTTTGTAAAACTGAATCGGAAACGGTTGCACACCTCGTTGCTGGTTACGACATACTAACGGCAGGACAACTGTATATGGAAAGGCATAATAATGTGGCAAGACTGTTGCACTGGGGATTGTGCAAACATTATGGTATTGAAGTGGCTGAAAAACACTGGAAACGAGCCACAGATCATCACAGAAAATAAAGTCTACAAAACATGGGATCATCCATTACCGACAGTTCAAAAGATAGATGCTAGAAAATCAGATATAGCGGTCCAAGAAAAGAAGACAAAAGTACCATTGATCATTGAAATTGCCACACCCAGAGACTACAGTGTCTTGCATACAGAGCATAGGAGCAACAGGTCTTATTAAAAAATAATCTACAGGCATATTTAGATATGTTACGAATCCAAGTAACCCCGTACTAATTTCAGGAGTCATTACTGGGCACACTGCAGTACTGCGAACAGCACTTTTGGCTGACATCAAAGATTGAAACAATACTAATTTCATGAACTTTAATCATACTTTGACTTAGGAATGGGGTCCATTCCCATCATGGTATTAGAAACCCAAAAGATTTGGAGAAATTAAAAAGTGAAAAGAAGTATAACTGTGCTGTGTGAGACAAGAGTTTTATATTTAAGACCAGCTTCTCATACCATGAAAAGGTTCGAGGAGAAGAGCAATAAAAATGTGCCACATGTGGCAAGAGTTCTACACACAAGACTGTCCTTTCAAAACATGAGAAAATACACAGGTGAAAAGGAGAGTAGTAGTGCTGAGACTTAATTCATCCTCAAATCTTGGTGACTAACTTCACGAGGTGGGCCCTGTTTTTCACAAAATTTCACCAAGGCGACACTGATATATAGACTGCATTTATATAGCATACATCATGGACAGAAGTAGGTCAAAAACTAAAAAAGATAACTGGGTGCACAGGACCCAGGGTAAAAAGTGCCCAATTCTGTTTGACACACTGGTGTCAGGACTGGAAAAGATGACAGTGCAGAATCCTCAAAATATGTAAACATTCCTACAATGGGGGCCAGGCTCAGGGGGAGGATGCCCCCCCCCCCCGTTGTAGAAGGAAGTAGCAGTCCACAAAAATCACAAAAACTGATAGGCTGAAGAAGAAGAGCCATAAAGACGATGGAATGGACTACTGAGGATAAGAAAGAAATTATGTATTGTTACTATTACTCAAAAAGCCCAGAATTTCCAGACACAAGATATACAAAATGATTAAGAGAGAAATTTGAGGAAAGAATACTTCTGCAAAAAAACAAAAAAAAAACTGTCATAAGGTTCAAATAAAAATTTGTGTTCATTAATACAACAGATTTGTGAAAAAAAACATATATAGATCAAGAAACTTTGATCTGTTTGGAAAAAGAAGCATCTAGGAAATGTGAAAATATAAAGAACAAAACCTAGAGATATTTGAAAAGTATAAAAAATAAATATGAACATGGGAAAGAGACCGATTTGATATGGTGCAATATTTTGAAAAGGAGAAAGCCAAATTAATTAATATAAAGAAGGCAGCCCCAAAGATATTACAAGAGAAATACAAAGTCATCCAGATATGCAAAATTTCACAATAAAACATCACAAAGATGGAACGTAGAAAAGAAGATTAGTAGAGTTAAAAAATAGAAGTTGAAGTTATGGAGTGCCTGCAAAGTGAAGGATTTGGTGTAGAAGGTCTAACACAGGTTACATCACAGCAGGATGGAGCGAGTCCCCAAAGCAAGGACAAACAGGAGGATCAGGAGACATCTGAAGAAGAAATATGGAGATGAAAAAGAAAATGAGATTTAATATGGTGTAATAGTTATGCAGAGGAGAAAGCAAAACTAACCAATACAAAAAGAGTAGCACCAAAGATATTTGAAAAGAAATACAGGCAAAGGAATCAGGACATGGAAAACTTTATATAACAAAAAATAAGAGAATGAAGAAAAACAGAAAAGGAGATTCGTAATGGAGAATTTAAAGAAATAGAAAAGTACAGTTTTGTACCTACCATAAATGTAGATGTTCGAAGATCCACATTGCTGCAGTCCTTACATATGGGTAGTCCGCTGTCCTCGGTCGGCCCGAATACCAAAGTATTAGGCTGACGTCGGTCATGGGCGCTCAGATCTGACATCAGAGCGTCAGGGTATAAAAGCGCATGACCGACGTCATATCCTCAGTCTTTTCTTGCCCCAGATGTCAGAAGGCCCTAAAAAGAAAGGCCACAGCCCAAAAACAGGATACCTCCCAAAAACATGCCCAACAACAACCGTCACCCAAACCATATAACCATGCCAAACTACAGAGGGGAAGGAGGGAGGGTAAATTGGACTGCAGCAATGTGGATCTTCGAACATCTACATTTATGGTAGGTACAAAACTGTACTATGTTCTTCATCTCACATTGCTGCAGTCCTTACATATGGGTAGAATCCCAAAGCAGAGGTAAAGGGAGGATGGCAAAATCATAAAGCATTAGGGGCTGCTAAAATGCCCTGTAATATTGCAGTGGCAAATCCAGCCCTAGACTTAGAATAAAGAGGAAGGTGGTAATGCTTGGAAAAAGTATGTACCGAACTCCAAGTGGCTGCTTCCAAAATATCTTTTGTAGCTACCCCCCTTAGAAAGGCAGTAGAAGTGGCAGTAGCTCTAGTGGAATGAGGTCTGATTCCCGCCAGAATCTCCTTACCATGAGGGGAATAACAGAAAGAAATACAAAACCCAATCCATTTAGAAATAGTTTGTTTTGAAACAGGTTTTCCCTGAGAACCCAAAGCAAAAGAAACAAACAACTGCTGAGACTGCCTGAACCCCTTGGTTCTGCTCAAATAATAACGTAACTGCCTGTGAATATCCAAAGTATGCAAAATCTTCTCCCCTTTATTTTGAGGGTTTGCATAAAAAGTAGGCAAATGAATAGTTTGGTTCAAGGCCACACTAGAAACCACTTTAGGCATAAAGGAAGGATTAGTACGCAAAGATACCCTATCCTTATGAAAAATCAGGAAAGGTTCTACTGCCATAAGGGCCTGTAATTCAGAAACCCTTCTTGCAGAGGTAATGGCCAACAAAAAAGCAGTCTTCCATGATAAATACTTTAACTCGGCAGTAGCTGCAGGCTCAAAAGGTTGTAAAGTAAGCTTTTCCAACACAAAATTGAGATCCCAAGCAGAAGTAGGAGCTCTACGTGGGGGTCTTATGTTCTTTGCCCCTCTAAGAAATTGCTTAAACAAAGGATGGGAAAATAAAGGAGGGTCACAGTCATAGTGAGCAGAAATGGCTGCAGCATGAACCTTTATCGAGGAGAAAGACAAACCCTTGTCCAATAACTCAGTAAGATATTGAAGAGAAACACTTAAATCAGGCTTGGAAACATCAAAGTCCTTCGCTTTGCTCCAAAGAAAAAATCTCCTCCATTTATCAGCGTAAACTTTCCTTGTACTAGGCCTTCTAGCCTCCAAAATAACATTCAAAACTTGTTGTGGAAGCTGAGACCCTCCAGGGTCTAAAACAGAATATGCCAGGCTGTGAGATGCAGAGACTGAATCTTGACATTGAGGAAGTGATTGCCCTCCTGAGACAAAAGATGCGGAATCAAAGGCAGAGGCCATGGAGGCTCCCGTACCAAACTCCTCAGTAGTGGGTACCAGTGCTGTCGAGGCCAATCCGGCTATCAGAATCATGGATGGCTTGTCTATTCTGGCCTTCAGGAGTACCTTGGGAATGAGAGGCAGAGGTGGAAAGGCATAGACATGAAGATTGTTCCAACTGAATGATAGAGCATCCACCTTCCAAGCTGTGGGATGAAACATTTTTGTGCAAAACTTTGGCAACTGGTAATTTAGTGGAGAAGCGAACAGATCTATGTCTGGAGTCCCCATAACACTGTCAACTTTTGAAACACATGAGGATCCAGTTTCCACTCGTGAGGATCCACAATTTGTCTGCTCAACACATCCGCTAAGGAGTTCTGTGCTCCTGGTAGAAACCTTGCCTGAAGATTGAGGTGTAAACTGAGAGCAGTCTCCCACAAAATCATCGCTTGCCTGCAAAGAGGGTACCTAATGGGTTCCCCTTGCTTGTTGATGTACTACATGACAGTAGTGTTGTCTGTTTGAATCAACACCTGTCCTGGGTGAAGTAAATCCTTGAAAGCCATCAATGCAAATTGGACTGCTAACATCTCCTTCAAGTTGATATGCAAATGTTGAAGTCTGACAGGCCACGTGTCTTGCACCCATTTTCCATTGAGGTGTGCTCCCCAAGCCTTGTCCGAGGCATCTGTCGTTAGAATCTGACTCGCCTCTGGTCGGGTCACAGAGAGTCCCTTGTTTAGGTGACATTCCTGAGCCCACCACAAAAATTCTTTCTGAATGCAAGGTATTATCTGAATGACAGTGTCTAGATCTTGGCAGTGTTGTGTCCATACATTTTTGAGATACCATTGAAGCTTCCTCATATGCAGTTTGGCATTGGGAAGCACCAGAATACAAGATGCCATGAACCCAAGGCTTGAAGGACTGTCTTTGCAGTCAGCCTGGACTGTAGAGACATTTGATGGAAATAAAGAGAAAGGCTTCTTTGTTTGTCCGGGGTCAAAAAGGCCACCTGGGAAGCTGTATTCAGTCTCACACCCAGAAAGCACATGTCCTGAGATGGTACTAGACTGGACTTTGTTTCGTTCACAGAATACCCTAGGCATCTTAACACTACCATCACATACTGTAGATGATGCAGAAGTTCGTCTTTGTGTTGTGCAATAATCAGGCAATCGTCCAAATAAGGATAAATCTGTATTCCTTTTAACCTGAAAAAGGCTATCCCTGGAGCCAGAACCTTTGTGAACAGTCTGGGCGCAGTAGATAAGCCAAAGGGCAATGCAGAGAACTGATAATGTAAATTTCCAGCCCGAAAGCGCAGGTACCTCCTGCAACTGGGCCTGATAGGAACATGAAGATAAGCCTCTTTGAGATCCAGAGTTACCATCCAGTGATCTTTTCCCAACAGAGGTAAAAGCTGTTGTAACGTCAGCATTTTGAACTTTGGAATGTCCAGATAAGTGTTGAGGATAGATAAATCCAAAATTGGTCTCCACGTGTTCCCTTTCTTTGGTACTAGAAACAGGCGAGAATAAAATCCTAGTCCCACTTCTGACAGAGGAACTGGCTGTATAGCTCCTATTTGAAGAAGTAAAGAAATCTGCTTGTGAGCCACTATCCTTTGCCGAGGAGGAACGTCTGGCATGCCTTTGAAAGGAGGCAATGTATGGAAATAGAACTTGTAGCCTCGGTTTATAATGTCCAATACCCATTTGTCCTGGGTGACTAAAAGCCAGTTTTGCTTGAAGAGTGCTAATTTTCCTCCCAAAGGAGCTGCCAGGGAAGAAGAATCTGGCAGCTGAAAATGCAGGTCATTGGGCCTGTTTACGAAAGGACTGGCCCCTGCCCTCACCTGCAGATTGTGCAGGTGAACTCCAAGTTCTAGGCCTGAATGTACTGTGAGCTCTGCCCCTGCCACGTCTAGATCTACCCCTAAACTGAGAATCAGAAGAAGGGTAGGCCCACCCCTTAGTAGGCCAATTTCTACTAAACTTTGGAGGTTGCACCTGCAAAAAATCTTTAACAGTCTGCATAGACTTAGCCTTGTCTTCCATTTTCTTCAAAACCGACTCCACAGGAGGACCAAACAAAACTTCAGACTGTAAAGGGGCATCCAGAATTCTAGTTTTAACATGCTCAGACAAATTCTGATCCTTAAGCCAGGCGTGCCTACGAAGAACTGATCCAGTGGCAGCCACCCTAGAAGAGGCCTGTACAGCATCAAAACCACACTGCAAAGAATGCTTACCCACCTGTTCAGAGACATGTACTAAATCCTGCAATTCTTTACACTCTATGCCCTCTGCCAAAGCATCCACTTTAGATTTTACATGAGAAAGGAGGAAATTCTGAAACTTCAACATATGAAACTGGCAATTTAAAGCCCTCATTGCTAAAGTAGAAGAGGTATACACCTTCTTACCCCATCTATCCAAAGCTCTAGCTTCCTTATCTAGAGGAACCGGATTCTTTACAACAGAAGCTCTAACACCCTTAGGTCCCTGACTAATAGTCTCTGGGTCCGCCCTAGGACTCTTATACAGATATTTATGAGCCTCAGGCACCCTGTAATACCTGTCCGGTTTAACTGGCGCAGGAGGCAAAGAATCTGGATTAAGGGAAGCCTCCGAGAAAACATCTTGAACAACATCCAAAACAGGAGGTATAGCCAAGGGTCTATGCTGTGGTAAAAACAAGAATTCCCTAAGCCTCTTTCGTGAATCAGAGAAATCCTGTCCTTCCCACTTAAAATGCTCCCTCATGGAATGCAGAGTTTCTGAAAACGAAAAATCCCCTGGAGGAAAAGCAGAAGGAGAGGAATCCTCTGCATCAGAATCCGAATAAGGGGGAAAATCTTGAAAATCTTCAGCAGAAGAGTCTGAGTCGTCTGAGGCCTGATCCAAACTTTCCAACTCTGGCTCCACCCTGGGCCTCTTATCAGGAGGGGGCATAGAACCTCTAATTAAAGTAATCAAATCTTCTTCCATTTTAAGCATGTGCTTTTTAGGCACAGACCCTGAAGTACCTGGAGGGACACCAGAGGAAGGCAAAACAGACCTGCCCTTAGAAGAAGCCTTAGAAATAGTAGCAGAAGGCCTAACCACCTTAGGCATAGAAGGGAGAACAGTAACCTGAGAGGCCCCTTCAGCTTGACCTGACTCCTGTGAGGCCACATCTTGCAAAATCAAAGTTTCCCCCTGAGACTCAACAGAAACTTCAGCCGGATCCACCTGCTCCACTGCAGCTTCTGCAGGACCGGTGTCCGAAACGGACGAATCAACCTGTCTAGGTTTCAAGGATTTGTCTTTGCGCTTCTTCGTGGAAGGCGTCCGGAGGATCCGACGGCATATTATAATTACACCGCTTACCAAAGACTAACCTAGCACAATCTAACCTTCTTTCTATAGTGCGCTTATTAAACCTAGCACAAAACCGACACCCGACTACGTCGTGGTCCGGTCCCAAACAAGGAATGCAAAGAGAGTGATAATCCCTATGCGGTATCTGTTTCCCACAAGAAATACAATTATTCACTTTTTCTGACATCCGGAATTAACTGAGGCAAGAAAAAACAAAAATATTCCCCAACGGGGTACTTAGCCCAACTTGGTTTCGGTCTGAAACTCAGAATACGAAAATTTCAGAACGCCGAACGGCACTTGCAACGCTGCTTCTGCATCGGACCATACGGCAAAAAAGACTGAGGATATGACGTCGGTCATGCGCTTTTATACCCTGACGCTCTGATGTCAGATCTGAGCGCCCATGACCGACGTCAGCCTAATACTTTGGTATTCGGGCCGACCGAGGACAGCGGACTACCCATATGTAAGGACTGCAGCAATGTGAGATGAACATCTGAGGTTTTGGAGCACCTGCAAAGTGAAGGATTCAGTGCAGAAAATAGAATGCGGAAAGCACCACAACAGGATATAGCAATGGAAATCCAAATTAGGGGGAAACCAGTGGAACAGGAATGACCTGGTAAGGTGCCGTATCAAGATATTTTGGAGCCTTCCACAGGAAACCAGTATAAATGTTCACTTGAAGCTAAACAGCAAGGGAAGAAACAGGAAACTGTGGAAACTCTGATGCAGTTAATGTTGAGGAGTGATAGGCCAGAGTGAGTTCCCATATGACAGAGCAACAGATGGCACAGGATGAAATTGAAGAGAAGATGCTACAGGAAGATGCCATAGAACTTTCTATAGAATGCACATAGAAAATGGAAAACAAGGGAAATGCCCTCAGTTTGGAATGAAATGAACTAAGAGAAGAGTCGCTTGATTTAGTAGACCTACATAGATGCATTAAGATCAATGAGTGAAATAGACTGCAGAAGGTCAATAAAACCCAAAAAGTCAGAAGTCTGAAAACAAATGAACAATGTGGTTAGGACTGTCCATACAGATCCATGCAATACAAAAACGTAAACAGGATATATTACTGTTCAGTTAAATTAATAACTGATAAAGTTCTACCACAAGAACACAGGGTATCGAGGGAAAGGAATGGAAGAAATTGAATACCATCATGGAAGTATTAAATAGAGAAGACTATACAGCAGTTAAGATGAGAAGTGTCACTGTTAGAAGACTATAGAAGAGGGAATAGAGCAACAAAAATACCAAGATAGATAGATGTGATAAAAGCAATGCACAGTATTAGAACCGACCAGGATCTAGCATGCGCTATCTTAAATAAACTACAAATTTCAGCACTGGTGGAAAAACATAAAAGATACACAGATAAATATAAAGGAAAAGTACAAGATAAGCAATTTATTGATGACCCAAAAAAGTAGAGAATTGGGAAGCAAGGTAAAAGTAATTGAAAGACCAACAAAAAAAGAAGAAATAGATACATTTTGGAGAAGTATCTATGAAGATCCTGTGGAACATAAGATGCTAAATGGATAGAAGTAAAAGAAAGATGTTTAAAGGTGCAGGACATGAAATGGGATGAAGTAACAGCAAGAGAGACTGAAACAAAGTTAAGAAAAGCCTCTAATTAGAAAACCCAGGCCCAGATGCAGTGCCTAACTTTTGGTTAAATGTATTAGCATTTTTGCACAAAGATTTAGCCATGAGTAAGAACTATGTATATGCGCACCCCAAACAGACACCAACCTGGATAACAACAGACAAAACGATGCTCCTACTTAATGAACCTGCAAGGTACCCTAAAAATTATAGACCAATAACTTGCCTTCCGACGATGTATAAACTACACACAGGGGATGCTGACAGAGTTAATAGTCATTTAGAAGATAACTCAATTATGGCAGTAACACAAAAGGGCAATAACAGTAAGTCATATGGAACAAGGGACCATTTGCTGTTAAAGTCATAATGGAGAACTGTAAAAAAAAAAAAAAAAAAAAAAAAAAGGGAAGAGTCTATGTATGGCATAGATTGACTACAAAAAAGCATTTGATAGTATCCCGCATTCATGGATAAAAGAGTGCTTAAAAATGTGTAAGATGCAAACTACACTGACTGACTACATTACAGTGACCATGAAACAGTGGCTGACCACTTTGTAATTAAGCCATGAAAGGACAGATTATTATCCCAAGGATAACAATTCAAAGGGGGATAATTCCAGGGTGACTCTCTGTCACTGTTGCTATTTGGCCTTGCCATTAACCCAATTAAGCTGTTTACTTAACAGCTTTGGCCATGCTATACTTTGGCTCCTAGAAAACAACAAAGTATAAGGACTTATCTTCAATTTGTCAATGATTTAAAACTGTATAGCTCATCAAATGAGGAGCTGAAAATCACAGCTCCAAGTTGTCAAAACTTATTCAGATGATATTAGAATGTCATTTGGCCTTGATAAATGTGCAAAAGCAACCTTTAAATCAGGAAAACTGCAGCACCAGGAAACCATCTGTTTGGGACAAGAATGTGACATAAAAGAACTTGAACAAGAGGGAGTTTATAAACATTTGGGAATTTATGAAGATCAACAATAAAACCTGAACAAATGCAATTAAAACTTAGTAAGGAATACTTTAGAAGAAATCAATTTCCGAAAACAGAGTTGACATCTATGAACAAAATCAAAGCTATAAACCAATTTGCTTTTTCTGTCCTAACTTACAATTTTGGAGTGATTGACTCACCCGATAACGTGTTGGATAGATTAGATAGGAAAACAAGGAGGGTGCTTCATGCTCACCAAATGATTTATAAAAATCAGTGTATACCAAGATTACATATTCCAATAATAAAGGAGGGCTGGGCCTCCTTGAAATTGATTACATGTATAGATCTGCAGTCGTGGGACTCCACTTATATCTGCTGACCTCACAAGACCCAAATGTAGTGAAAGTTTTAAAACATGACAAGAATAAATTTAAGATAACTTCTCTGCTTAATTTAGCAGAAGATGAAGGACCAGATGAGAAGGCAAGAAATGTGGAAAAAGCATAAATATAGTTGCAAGTACAGAAAACTTCTGGAAAAACCTCATGTTGATCAGAAACAAATGCAGGAATAGCTAAGATGAGGCAAATTCAAACTAAATAATGAAAGGTTACTATTGCAAGCCTGAGATAGTGGGCTACATAAACACTGGTTTACAAAGTCCATTGAACATGAGGAAGAAACAGACAAATTGTAGGTTTTGTAAAACCAAATTGGAAACAGTCGCACACCTTGTTGCTAGTTGTGACACACTAATGGCAGGAGGACTGTATATTGAAAGGCATAATAATGTGGCAAGACTGTTGCACTGGGGATTGTGAAAACATTGTGGAACTGAAGTGGCTGAAACACTGGAAACATGAGCCACAAAGCATCATAGAAAATGATGAAATTTATATCACATGGGATCACCCATTACCAACAGTACAAAAATAGATGCTAGAAAAAGTACAGCTGTGTACCTACCATAAATGTAGATGTTCGAGTGTATTCACTGTTGCAGTCATTACTCTTGGGTTATCCTGCTGGCAGGCTACCCTCAGTCTGCCAGAATTCCAAAGTCTAGGTCCGGCGTCGGTTGCTGTCGCCTCCACCCTGACGTCAGTGCGCCAGGGGTATAAAAAAATGCAGCTGACTCCATTTTCTTCAGTTTTTCTTGCCCCAGATGTCAGGTGCCCCCAAATTGGTAGGCTGAAAAACTATGCCAATAAAAATGCATGCACAAAAATAACATTTTCTTTATCTACAAGCAAATACACCACATAGGTTGTATAGGATAGAGAAGTGCAGATAAGTCCCAGCAAAGAGAAGGGGGATGGTGGGTGGGTAACCTGGACTGCAACAGTGAATACACTTGAACATCTACATTTATGGTAGGTACACAACTGTACTATGTTCATCGTGTTTCACTGTTGCAGTCATTACTCTTGGGTTAAATCCCAAAGCTGAGGATGGGTGGCTGGGCTAAATAGGATTAGGAGAGGCTATGAGGCCCTGCAGAGCTGCAGTGGCAAAGCCTGCTCTGGACTTAGAGTAAAGAGGTAGGTGGTAGTGCTTTGTGAAAGTGTGCACTGAACTCCAAGTTGCAGCCTCTAAGATATCTTTGGTTGGTACTCCTCTGAGGAAGGCTGCTGAAGTGGCTGCTGCTCTGGTGGAATGAGGCCTAATGCCCTTAGGCACTGATTTGTCATGTTAAGAATAGCAGAAACGGATGCAATGGCCTATCCATTTAGAAATAGTCTGTTTTGAGATCGCCTTTCCTTGTGATCCTGCAGCATATGACACAAAGTTGCTCAGTCTTTCTGAAAACTTTAGTTCTGTCCAAATAGAAGCGTAACTGCCTGTGTATGCCCAAAGAATTCAGAATTTTCTCACCCTTGTTCTGTGGATTTGGATAAAAGGTAGGCAAGTGAATGGTTTGGTTGAGGGCCACACTGGATACCACCTTAGGCATAAATGTAGGATTTGTCCTCAGAGACACCCTATCTGGATGAAAAATGATAAAAGGTTCCACAGCCATGAGTGCTTGTAACTCAGAGACTCGCTTTGCTGAGATTACTGCTAGGAGTAGAGCTGTTTTCCAGGATAAAAATTTTACATCTGCTGTTGAAGCTGGCTCGAGAGGAGGCAGTGTGAGTTTTTCCAAAACATAATTGAGGTCCCAGGCCAGAAATGGCACTCTCCTTGGAGATCTAATGTTTTTGGCTCCTCTGAGGTACTACCTTACTAAAGGATGAGAAAAGATAGGTGGTTCCGTATTGTAATGGGCTGAAATGGCAGAGGCATGAATCTTAATTGATGAGAAAGAAAGGCCTTTGTTCAGCATCTCAGTTAGGTATTGTAAAATCTGAGGTATATTTGGTACACACACGTCAATGCCTTGTTCCTGGCTCCAAGCACAGAATCTCTTCCATTTTTCTGCATAAGATTTTCTGGTATTGGGCCTCCAAGATAACATCCATAACAGCTTTTGAAAGAGGTGTGTTCCGAATGATTACATTATCCGCCATGCTGCCAGATTTAAGGTCCTGAGTTGGCTGTGCAGGATCTGATTGTTTTGTTGGGTCAGCAAGTAAGAAGTTTGAGGCAATATCAACGCTGGACCTTGAGACAAGCTCTTTAGGACTGGGTACCAGTGCTGGCAAGGCCAGTCTGGTGCAATCAGTATTATTTTTGGCTTCTCTTGTCTGACCTTTAGGAGTACCCTGGGAAGGAGAGGCAGTGGAGGAAAGACATATACTGTTAGGTTTTTCCAGCTGAAGGACAGGGCGTCCACTTTTCCATGCTTGCTTGTGATAAATCCTTGTGCAAAATCTCTGCAATTGGTAGTTGTGAGGGGAAGCAAATAGATCTATGTCTGGGCATCCCCATTTCCTTATTATCATGTTGAAGACTTGTGGATCCAGTTTCCATTTGTGTGGATCCATGAGGTTTCTGCTTAGTTCGTCTGCCAGAGTATTTGTTTTTCCTGGCAGGAATTGTTGCAGGTGAATTTGAAAAGCCAGTGCTGTGTGCCATAAGGTCATTGCTAGTCTGCAGAGGGGGTAGGAATGTTTACCTCCCTGCTTGTTTATGTACCACATGACCGTAGTATTGTCTGTCTATTAGTAGCTGTCCTGGATGAAGCAGGTCCTTGAAAGCTGTCAGGGTATTTTGAACAGCTAGCATCTCTTTTTGATTGATGTGGAGATGCATCTGGTTTGCAGGCCATGTGCCCTGAATACATTTTTCCTGCCATATGGGCCCCCCAGGCATAATCTGTTGCATCCGTTGTTGTCTGGTGGAGGGTAAATTGAATGGCAGACCCTTGTTGTGGTGACAGGTTTCTGCCCACCATCGAAACTCCTGTTGTAGGCAGGGAATGAGTGCAATTACTGTCTCCAGGCTGTAGCAATGCTGAGTCCAAACACTTTTAAGATACCATTGTAGTTTCCTCATATGCAGTCTGGCATATGGAATTAGTAGAATGCAGGATGCCATGAAACCCAGGGCCTGCAGGATTTTCCTTGCAGATAAGCGGGTTTTTGTTGCCAATTTCTTAAAGTAAGAAGTCAGTTGCTTTTGTTTGTCTGGCGTGAGATAAGCCATCTGGGCAGTTGTATTTAAGCTTGCACCCAGGAATATTATCTCTTGAGAGGGCACTAGTTTTGATTTCTTTTCGTTTACTGTGTACCCTAGGCCAGTTAGTAATATTTTTACAAATGCCAGCTGCTTTAAAATAATGTCTTTGGTCTCTGCTTGAATTAGGCAGTTGTCTAAGTAGGGATATATTTGAATTCCTCTATCTGCAAAACTCAATTACTGGTGCCAGACATTTTGTGAAGACCCTGGGTGCAGTAGATAAGCCAAAGGGCAGTGCAGAGAATTGGTAATGCATTGAGCCAGCTATGAATCTAAGGTATCTTCTGCAAGATTGTCTGAATGGGACATGCAGGTATGCCTCTTTTAGGTCCAAAGTTACGAGCCAAGCCTTCTTGGCAGCATGGGCAGTAGCTGCTGTAGAGTCAACATTTTGAATTTTGGAACTTCCAGAAACGTATTTAGTATAGATAGGTCCAGTATTGGTCTCCAGGTTGTGTCCTTTCTGGGTACTAGGAAAAGTCTGGAGTAAAATCCTTGCTCCTGCTCTTGTAGCGGTACTTGCTGAATGGCCCTCATGTCCATGAGGGTTGTAATTACTTTTTGTGCCTCTGCCCATTGATTGTGTGGCAGGTCTGGCATACCTTTTGGCCTTGGTAGAGTGCGAAAATGGAACCTATAGCCTTGGGACACTATGTTCAGGACCCATTTGTCTTGGCTAACCATTTTCCAATTTGATGAAAAAAGTGCTAGTTTTCCCCCTAAGGGGGCTGTCAAAAGAAAAGTGCTTGTATCTGGCAGAGGAGAGTCATTGGGACTGTTTCCTGTAAGGTTGTGATTTGTCTTCTCCACTTTTGGAGGTAGGAGCACCCCACTGTTTAGGCCTGTATAAGCCTTGGGGCTGAGATCTGCCTCTAGGATGCCTGTATCTGCCTCTTTGTGGTCTGTCTGACACTGGAAAGGACTAATTTTTAGAAGGCCAGTTTCTGCTAAACCTGGGTGGCTGTACCTGTAAGAAATCCTTGACCGTCTGCGTGGTTTTGCTTTATCCTCCATTTTTTTCAACACTTCTTCTGCTTTAGTACCAAACAAAGTATCATGCTGCAATGGTGCATCTAATAATTTTGCTTTAACATGATCAGGCAGATCTGTTCCTTTAACCAAGCATGCATTCTAATAACAGAACCTGTAACAGTGGCCCTGCAAGAGGCCTCTAATGAATCATAACCACATTGCAAAGTATGCTTTCCCACTTGTTCAGCTGCATGCAATAAATCCTGCAATTCCTTGTTCTCTGAACATTCAGTATTTGTCAACAATTTCTGTTTAAGCAGTGTTATCAAATATTGCTGATATTTAAGCATATGAAACTGACAATTTAAAGCCCTTACAGCCAGGGTAGCAGAAGTGTAGACTTTTTTCCTCCATCTGTCTAGAGCCCTAGAATCCCTATCAGAGGGGACAGGGTTTTTTGCAGTGGAAGCTTTAACCCCTTTGGGACCTTGAGATATTGTTTCTGGGTCAGAAGCGGGGTTCTTATATAGGAATTTATGGGAATCCGGAACCCTGTAGTATCTGCCTGGCTTAGCAGGTGCAGGGGGTAAAGAGTCAGGGGACAGGCCGGACTCTTGAAAATACATCTACAATGTCTAAAACAGGTGGATTAGCAAGGGGTCTATGCTGATGAAGTAGCAGAAAGTCTCGGAGCTTTTTCTTAGATTCAGAATAATCTTGGCTCTCCCAGTGGAAATGCTCGCTCATGGTATGCAGGGTTTCCCCAAAAGAATAATTCTCAGGAGGAGAGGCTGAAGGAATGGATTCTTCAGCATCAGAATCCTCATAGGGAAGCATGGAGTAATCCTGTTCAGAAGAGGAATCAGAGGAAATAGAAACCTGATCAGAAGAATCAAACTATGTCTCTTGCCTAGGCCTCTTATCAGGATGGGGATGGGAGCCCCTGATCAAAGTAATTAGGTCTTCGGCCATTTTGAGCATCTGCTTTTTAGGCATGGAAGTCTGAGTAGGAGAATGCTGTACTTGTTTCTTTGTCTTTAGAGCTGCTTTAGTCTTTGTCTCTGAAGCTGAAGATGGCTTAATATGTAGTTGTGTAGGTCTGAAGACACCCTCAGAAGCCGATGCCTGCTCAGCGGCTCCGGACCGATCTGAGGGAATGATTTCCGAGTGTCCAATACCTTGAGTATCCAGAGGCCCAGTCGGCTCCACGTGGGAGTCGGAAGCGGCCTGTGGCTCTGAGGTAGAGGGCGCCAGGGGCTGCGAAAGTGCCTCACTGAGAACCGGTGAACCGGCGACTGGCCTAGCAGAGGCCTCATCGTCTGTTTTGGACCTCGGATGCCTATCCTTTTCCTTGTCCTTGTGTTTTCTGTAAACTTCGGTTGTCAGCTGGTCCAACAGCATTATATAATTAAATCTTCGGCCAAAGTAATGAAATGCAAAATCAAACAGATGCTTAACAGTGCGTTAGTTAAATCTAGCACAAAACCGACAGCTAGCAATGTTGTGATCAGGGCCTAGGCAAGGAATACAGTAAGAGTGAAAATCCTTATGAGGTATTTGCTTCCCACAAGAAAAACAATTGTTAACTTTTTCTGACATCGATCTGGAGCAAGAAAAAAGTTTCCCAACGGAGTACTTAGCTTTTGGTTCTGAAATTCGGATTTGAAAATCTCAGGAGTCGGCTGACCGGCACTTGCGAACTGCTTTTGCTTCGGGCACAGCGTGGCAAGAAAGACTGAAGAAAGTAGCGTCGGCTGCATCTTTTATACCCCTGGTGCACTGACATCAGGGAGGAGGCGACAGCAACCGACGCCAGACCTAGACTTTGGAATTCTGGCCGACTGAGGGTAGCCTGCCAGCAGGATAACCCAAGAGTAATGACTGCAACAGTGAAACACGAACATCCGGATACAGTGGTCCAACAAAAGAAAGAAGTAGCATTGATCATTGAAATTGCCACTCCCAGAGACTACAGTGTTTTGCATACAGAGAGAGACAAAGTCATAAAATATCAGGATCTGCAGGCAGAAATGAGAGCAATGTGGAAGGAAGATACCCAGACAGTTCAAAAAGCAGGAGGAGCAACAGGTCTTATAAAAAAGAATTTAGTCATATTTAGATGCGTTAACAATCCACGTAACCCCGTACAAATTTCAGGAGTCATTACTGGGCACATTGTGGGTACTGTGAAGAGCACTTTTGGCTGACATCAAAGACTGAAACAATACTAATTTCATGAACCTGAATCATAGTTTGACTTAAGAATGGGGTCCTTTTCCATCACAGTATTAGAAACCCAAAACATTTGGAGAAATTAAAAAGAGGGAGTCTGACAGTTCTTTCAACAGGTTCCTGTGAAGTCTGGTGAAATGAGTGAGATAATTTAGTAATCATAATGTAAAAGGCGCTGAAGAGAAGACGCACTTCCCACATCTATCCTTAGTCCTTGAATCCTAATTAGGAGTATGGACAGAGGAACTGGTCTCGGAAAGTTCCTTTTTCGTAGCAGCCACCATGACCATGGCATGAACTGCTACTCCACTGGTAAGGAAGGCTTGGTCCTTAGTAGCTGAAATATACTTGTTTGGCCTCCTAGGAGTGGGTTCTATGGAATTTGGGGTCTCCTAGGCCTTCCAAGAGATTAACTGAATAAGCTCACTGGAAGGCGCTGTCAAAGAGGTTGAAAGTTGAGATCCAAAGGCCTTCAGGTATACCAACTCCTCAGCCGAAAGGGACGAGGACTGCCAGTCACCTCTGTTTTAAAATTTCTATGTCATCGCCGAACGAGATGCCCCCAGGAGGTGACCACAGGTTCCCTTCTGCTTCATCGAGTTCAGTAAATGAAGTGACAGACTCCTATGGGGAGTCTAGATGCTTCCTCTTACATGATCTCTTCCGAGGAACTTCCTCAGTGGGGTAACTCAGGGGAAGTTTTTGAAGGGGGGCTCATCCTGAGGCCTAGGATATCTGCAGTCCTGTGGATGGGGGGGTTAAGGAGATAAAGACACCTGAGCCAACAAGGGAAGAAGCTTCAAGGAAGACTGTGCCTGAGACTGGGGAGCAGTTATCACCCTCCTCATAACTTTGAAAGTAGTCCGCCCCTGCTCTGAAGAACTCCCCGGACCCGACAACATGGATGTCAGGGCTGAAAGAGAACTCCCTAGACCTGACAAAACGGATGTCAGGGTTGAAAGAGCCTGCGGAGCAGAGGACATAAGCTCTGAGGATGAGGTGGAAACCGACCCCATCGGTGACAAGGCCCCATAAGACAGGATCGGATCCGAGGAGATCCAAGCCGGCTCCAAGGACTTGACTGGCGAGTGTCGGCGCCCAGAGGGCCCCTGCTCTGACTGGGTGGAGACTCTTGTGGCAGACACTATCCGAGGAGCCAACATGCCCAGGACCCAATACAGATAGCAGTTGGATATCAGAGTCTTCCTGTTCCAAAACAGGAGGGGGGATCGGAGGAGGAGTATGCACCAAAGGGGGGAAGATTAGTCTGATCTGACAGCTTTGGGTTCAGATCCAAAAGAAGCTTGGCCAAGGCAGGTGTCTTGAGAAGCCTCTGCATCACCCTATCCACATCTTCGTCTGAGACGCTCCTAGTTGACCTGGTAGACAAGGTTGGGGATCTGGCCAAGAATTGTGAAGGAAGTCGAGAAGTAATCAGCTCCAAAGATGGAGATTGGATCTGATAATGGTACTCAGCAGATAATGTTTTTTTCGGAGCCGATGAGTCAATAGAAGACTTCCGAGCCGAAGATTCTGTCTGCTCTGTTGAATTCCTTGCTCCGGAGGTTGCCGTCTGCTCCACAAGTGCTGTTTGAGTTGACACTTTTGGTTGTTTGTCTTTCAGCTCCGACGAGACTTTAGAAGCTGGACAAGGCAGTTTTCCCACTGTCTCAGACTTATCTGATTATGGAGAGGAAGGATCAGTAGAAATAGCCTCAAAAAATGGGGTTTTCAATAAACCCTTCTAGATCAACTTATTTTTTCATTCCGTAAGTGCCCTCTGGTTGAAAGCGTGGCATATGGAACAGGACTCCTCTAGATGAAGAGGCCCCAAACAGTATACACAAAGTGTGAGAGTCACTGAGGGGCAACTTTTTACTGCACTTCTCATGTTTTTTGAATCCTAAGGGCTTGCCTTCTTTTTGAGACATACTAGTCAAGAACTAGTTAGCAAAACTGAAACACAACACACTAACTAAAGATAAAGAAAGATAAGGAACAAAAAGACCTTTTTTTTTTTTGAACAGTAACAGGAATGGGAGGGTACGTCCTCCAAATTAAATGGACTTGGTTAAATGCCCTTTAACTAAAACAGATGGTAACTAGAAAGGGAGAGGAAGAAACAACTACCAAATGCTACCAACAAATAAAAGGAAGAGAAAGGTAAAGGAAAACCCTCTAAAATTAGTGTAAGTTAGACATCCTCTAACTTAAATGTATGCTAACAGAAAGGGGAAAAACCAACAAGGAAAACTTATACTAAATTAGGGAGGGCACTAAACTAGTGAAGAAAATTTTAATTATAAGTTACAAAAATAATAAGACTAAAAGATACGAAAAGTAGTAAACAATAGCAAAACACTTAGCCCAGAGCTTGCTAGAGGAGCCTTCCCTCAGCAGAGCAAACAAGATCTGGGGAAGCTGGGGCACTGCATTATAGGTAGGGAAGGATGCCCGTGAGCTTTACTGAAGTCCTTGACCTTTTGAAAAGGTTGAGATGGATCAGACACATCGGATCTGACCCATCAGTTTGAATAAAGGAGAGACCACCAACAACACATGAAGATATTTGGAGAAAGAGGATAAGAAAAAATTCTGGCTGAAAAGAATCTTGCAGGTGTTAGCAAAAAAAAACAGTTCAAGCTTCAGTTATGAAATAGGAGATGGTTTCAATCAGTTTAGAGAAAATTGACTGTGCTCAGAGGTGTATAAAATAAGTGCAACACTGAAGGAATATAAAACATCAAACAAAAAGGTTAGTCAGTTTAGTGCAGCCCTGTCCTGAAGTGGCAAGTAATTACTCAGCTGCTGAAGTACTGTGCTTGAGGAAAACAACAGATCAAATTGAGGTAACCTGTCTTTATGTTAGCAGAAATGTAAGGGAGAAAGTATCCTGCTGTGGCCTTTGGTGTGGTACTTTATTTTCTTGTCTTGAAGATGCTGCTGCAGAATCTAGTAAGTGATGCAAAAGTCTGGTTCCTTTTTACTCTGTTAGGTTGAAGAAAGACATTTATTCAGTTCTCTCGAGTTCAGAAAATGCTTTACTGGCAGATGAGCACTGTTTAGGTAACTTGTCACCTAAGCAGTGCTTATCTGCCAATAAAGTATTTTCTGAATGAGAGAACTGACTAAGTTTTACCTCAATTTGAAATACCAAAAGAATGGAAAAAATAAACAAAGTTCTTACTAGCTACTCAAATGAAATGATAAAACTATGAAAAAAAAATGCTGGATAAGCATGAGGCTTCTCAAGACCATCTGCTTCAAAAATACTCAAGATAAAGGCATATGTAGAAATACCCTGAGAATTTCTACTCAGAGAAAATGGAAGAAAAATACTGCATTCATTTTATGAAATACATTGCATGTATGTTCCAAATCAAGTCATGAGAAAGTGGCCAATGCGGTAAGACAGATGCAATTATACCAGCAGAAAAAGTTGCTCCTCACAAAACTGTTAGAAGGAAAAATATTAAAAAATGGGGACAGCAGTGTTTGTGGCAAATGATATTTCACTGCACAAAGTGGAAGAAAAGCAAGTTTATTCCAGCAATCAGGGAATGGAGGCAGGTGTGAGATTCAAACTGCTTTATCTAGCTTTTTCCAATTTTATTCCTGGATGATCAGAGACTTCCTTGGATGCGGAACAGCCTAAGAAAGAAAAAAGTTAATCAAACAGAGTGAGCCAAGCATGCAAAAGGGGACTCTGTTTCTCATTCTTACAACAATAGTAAAAGTCCATAGTGAGACTTTTATCCCAGTGAAATATATTCCATTGTTCTAAAAGAAAATTCTGAAGTGAGAAAGCAGCACAGGAGCTGACTAGGAATATTAGGAGTACCTTGGATTTGAACCATGAAGAGGTGTTGGCAGATGAAGCAGATCATTAAGTCCAGCAGCAATGTGAAATTGCTAGGAAAATGGAAAGCAAAATCTAAACCAACTGTAATTGAAGAAGTGAACACTAAGAGATAAAACAGAAGCGGGATCTTTACAAAAGGGTAGGAGTAAATTTCATAGAAAAACTGAAGTTGTGTGAACAATACAGGCAGAAAATGTTTTGGAGGAGGTATAAGGTTTAAGAGACCTAGGAATTAAATAATTTAAGTAATGTTGCTTAGCTTACATGATATGTAACAATATATGTGAATTACAATGTTTGCAAATGTGAAAGTGTTAATATGGTTTGATTACATTTATATAAATGTAAGTTTGTCTATGTTCTTCTTCTTTCGGCTTTTCCCGGTTAGGGGTCACCACAGCGGAACTCCTGTCCGCTAATGACTGGCAGTAGATTTTACGGTGCCGAGGTGCCAGCCCGACACCCAACATTCAACGAAGGCACGCCCATTCATGAATGTCTTTCGAACGCCACTCAACCATGGGGGGGACATGCAGACTCCACACAGAAGGCGCTTCAGCCGAGAATACATGGGAGAACCTCTTGCTGTGAGGCGACAACACTACTGCTGCACCACCGTGGCTTGTCACAAGTGATAATTCAATAAAGGTGTTTAAAAAAAGAAAAAAAAAATGAAAAGAAAAAGATGAGCTGAAAGATTTTGCTCTGTCAAGTAGTACCAGAATGTCTGTGGACCTCCACGGTTGGTACAGTATTTGGTAAGCTAGAAAAGGTTGATTTAGAGCTAAAGTGTTAGGGAGTTCCAGCTCGGAAAGCTGTTTTAGGGCTTCACAGTGGTGAGTGTGGTAGGAGGAGTTTGTGGCGAATTTTGCTATTTTGTTGTAGCATACTGATAGCTTGTTTAAATCACTTTTGTTTAGCTTAATTAGGACAGCAGAAGCATACACTAAGGTAGAGAGAAGATGGGTATGAGCTAGGGTAACTTCACTGTTGCTGGTTACAAAGTTTTTACATCTGTAGAGAGTACCTAGTTTTTTTGTTGACTTTGGTTATTGTATGAGCTATGTGTTTGTCAAATTTCATATTACTGTCAATAATGAACCCTAGCAATTTGGTTTGTGTGATGGGGGAGATAGGGGTATTATCTGATGCAGAAATAGAGAACGGGGGAGTAGGTACTGCTGCTTTGGAAGGATGGAAGAGCATAAAGTTGGGTCTTTTTAGGATTTAGCATTAGCTGGGAGTTTGTTAGCCAGGTTTTGATGGATGTAAAGGCTTCTTGGTTCTTGATGAGAAGTTGTTGGAGGGTGAGGGCAGAGCAGATTAAGGTGGAGTCGTCAGCGTACTGAACAACTTTAGGCTTAGTTCTTAAAGAAACCCTGTTTTGTGAAATATAAAATAAAGCTGACCAACCATACAAGCTTGAAACTCAGATGCTCTTTTTGCAGAGGTCAGAGCAATTTATTTTCCATGTTAAGAATCTCAAGTCAGCTAGATGATCTGGTTCAAATGCAGAAATGTTACCTTCTCTAACACAAAATTAGTATCTCAAGGAAGAGCCTCCAGTTTTCTTGGAGGCTTCTTACGTAGCACCTCTTCCAAAAACATTTTCAACTAAGACTGCAATGAAAGAGGGGTGTCCATAGGCAGACATGCTGAAATGGCCGACAAATTAACCTTGACAGAGGAGTAATACAGGTAAATAGGATATTAACTCACACAGATACTGTAAAACAGAAAAACTAGCCCTAAATGGATGCTGGTTGTTTTGTTGGCACCATCTGGAAAACCTTTTTCCATTTGCTTATATATATTTTTCTAGTGCTTCTAATAAGGATCTGCTGCACATTCTCAGGAAACAGGTGTCTAAAAGGTATTAAGACCCTATCATCTAGGCAGACAATTTTTGTAATTTGGGACTGAACTGTATCAAACATCCCTGATTATCTTGTATGATATCCACTCTGTGAGAAAGTTTATGGGAATTGCCCATGGCCAATTCTATAGGAAGGCGAGAACCACCACTGCCTGGGCTAGAAGGGCGTGAGCACAGTGATCACTGGAGAACTCTTCTGAAGTACCCTGCAAATGAATGGAAGGGTAGAAAATCATACAGGAACATTCTTGTCCCAAGGAAAGCAACAGCATCTGTCTTCCAGGCCTTCTTGCATGGAGTCCTGAAACAAAATTTTGCCAGTTGACTGTTTAGAAAGGAGGCAAAGGGTCTACCTGAGGAATTCTCTACAGATGGATCAAATCTTGGAAGACACTCTGATTCAGTTTCCTTTTCTGAAGGTCTGCCCTGGTTCTGCTCAGCTTGTCTGCCATACAGTTTTGCTCTGACAATGTAAAATACCTGTAGATGACACTGTGCTGTAAAAGCTATTATCTCCTACTAACACAGCTAGTCTGCATAGAAGCTAGAATCTACTTCCCCCCTGCCTGTTTATGTACATCAATGTGTTACTGTGTGCAACCTGGGGACCATAGATCATTCAGAGAGTTGAGAACCTAAGAGCTAGCATCTCTTTTACATTTGTATTTTGGTCTGTTTTTCCTGTCCCAGAGACCTTAGAAATAAAGCACTGTGAGCAACCTGAAGTTTAGTTAGCTTAAAACTGCCAGACAGTGGACATGGGCCAACTATTCAGGTCAAAACAACTAGAAAAAATATGTAAGAATAGCCTTTTGAGCTATTCGAGCTAAGCTAAAACACCAAGCAGTAGTAGTAAGAAATATTTGTAAATTAAATGCCAAACAGTAATAAAAAAAAATCTTGTTGCTATCAGAATTTCTTCATTTTTGCGAATAAAAACAGCTTCACGTTCTTCGTACCAAGTCTTCTTCCTGTCATTAAAAATAGCTTCACTTCTTAGAAGCAAAACAACAAATCTTTGAGTGAAACTTACATAAATCAGCAGATAAGCACTGTTTATACATACTTCAAAAAAACAAGAAACGTAAACATATAATTGCAATTAGTTAAAACTTAAATATCTCTTAGCATATATATTAGAATATAGATGGTTTTAGTATTACAATGGTTATCTTGTTTCCAGCTTCTGTGTGAATGAATGGAGTGTTTGCAGTCAGGAAATTTAGTAGTAAAAACTTGAATGAGAAAACTCAGAAAAACTGGTGTGCTACACGACTTACAAAAGCACCTCTGAGGATATAGTAATTGGGGTCTGTCTGTTTGGGGTTTTTTATAGATACATAAATGTGTACCATTAGGTGTTAACCATCTAATCAACTACATAGTATAGTATGTGTTTTAGACAAGTTAGCCTATCAATTGCATTACTGGAGAGAGAAAATGTATGTGGAAAATCAGGAAGTAGAAACTCCCAATTTCAAAACTGAAAAATCAGGATGTAAATGGTCCCAGAGACCTTGTACTTCTATTCCCATTGACACTGCTTCTAAACAAAGTCTGAAGTGTCTGTTGAGACTAACTACTTTGAAAAAGGATGGGAGAATGCAAGACCTGGTTTCAAAGAAATTTGATGTCTCCAAAGTGGTTTCACTTTTTACAAATCCAAGGACATGTATATGAAAAGAAAATGGGTGCTGATGCTGGGACCAGTGTTCAGATATCACAGCATCATTCTCATGTGAAGTCTTGCAAGAGGTATCATGAGAATCATGGAAGTCATGAGACCAAAAATACTACAATATTTCCTCACTGTGCCAAAAGTCCGAATGGAAAACCTGTAGAATAGATCTCAATATAGATCTATTTTATCTTGGGCAGAAAAGTTCTTTATTCTGAGGTGTCTAGAAGGTCCAGAAACACAATACTCTGAGATGGAGTCAAAAGGCACTTTAGTGTGTATGCCTGGAATCCCAGTCTGCATAAGGGATCTCTTACTCAGGTTAGAGATTCCTGAAACTTTGAAAAAGACTGCAAAGATAAGAAAGTCATCTAAATATGGCAAAATGTGGATACTCTGCAGCCTGCAATAGGCTGTAACAGGATCTAGACTTTGTGAAAATTCTTGGAGCAGTGAATAGCCCCAGGAAAGGCAAAAAAACTAACAACGTGGCTCAGACACAAAAAATCTTAAACAAGTGAAATCTGGTTTAATAATTGGAATGTGATAAGCATCTTTTAAATCTAAGGTCAGTAGAAACCTCAAATGAGGAAGAAAGGGCAACAGGTTATGAAGTGAAAGCATTTTGATCTTGGGTAATATCAGGAGGAAAGAGAAAGGTTTGGTCTGGCAAATGAGGAGGAGGAATCCCCTGAAAAGAAAGAATTTCCTCCACCTGCCACTTGTATCCTAGATAAATCACATTCAGTACCCATTTGTCGAAAACAATCTATTGCAAATGTGAGGAATTGAGATTCAGACTTTTTGGAAAATGAAAGTGACTGCCAGGGTGTGAGGGTGGAGAGACAAGGTCCTTTACATAGTCATTCGGCCTTGTTTGACACCTTTGTTCCTGGGTGTTCCTGCTTTCCTTTTGGAACCTTCCTGCTATGGCTTTTTAAGTCAGCTTACCAGCATTCTGACATATCTCTCAACCTCTTAGTACAAGAAATCTGGACAGAGCCAAAAATATCAAGGGGACAAAGGCACAAAATAGGAATATATTTTAAATATTGATGCTAGCAACTTAAAACAGTTTCTAGAATAGCAGGTTTTGGGTTAGCATGCATTTTCTGAAAGATATGAAATCTGATCAATCCCCAGTGATTTGCCAGAAAACTGATATTGTATGAGGGACCGTCCAAAAATATGAGACAAAAATCTGGACAGTTGAGAGCTATGTGTTTTTTTCGAAAACTGTACCAGAGAGCAAAAAAAATCCCTTGGAAAATTCAGAGGAGGGCTGAAAAGTTTAAACGATTCCCTGAATCAGTTTACCTCTCTCATCACACATTTTGATAACATCTGCAGCTGAATGTCCAAAACCAATCTTGATCCAAAGCAGAACTCTAAATTTCATTTTTGACATCTTCTGAAAGGTTATGAGAACGCAGCTATGCAAACCTCCTCAAAACAGTACCAGTGACTAAAGCCCTGGTAGTAGTTTCTTCAAATAAACAGACTACAATGATTAGTCACCTGTGAAACAAAAGAAACTAAACTACTGAAAGCAGTTTTTTCCTCACAAGAGGAAACTGCAACCAAATCATTCATCATACTTTCCTACGTAGTCGGTATAAACTTTAACATATGAGCCTGAAAACAAAACTCAAAGTTGTAGAAGCATACATTTTTTTCCAGACTTATAACTGTAACAACATTGTCAGGAGGAGGATTAGAATTAACAAAAGGCTTGGCAACAGCTGGATTAACTAATGCTACAGCTACTGAATCAGGTTTGGCATTAGTATATAATAAACTTGAAAGACAGGAAAGTTCAGTTGTGTACACTTACCACAAATGTAGATGTTCAAGTGTATTTACTGTTGCAGTCATTACATTTGGGTTATCTGCTTGCAGTAGTCTTCAGTCTGCCTGACTGACAAAGTCTTGGGTCCAGCGTCGGCTGCTGTTCCTTCTTCCATGACGTCAGGTCGTCAGGGGTATAAAACATGCAGCCGACGCCATTACATCAGTTTTTCTTGCCCCAGATGTCAGATGCCCCCCTAATGGGAAGCAATTAAGTCTATAAATACTAGGATATACCTCCAACAAAAAAGCAAATACACCAAAAAGCTTTTTGGGCATACTAAGTAGAGGTATAGCCAAAAGAAGAAAGGGGCTGGGAGGGAGGGTAACCTGGACTTCAACAGTGAATATACTCGAACATCTACATTTATGGTAAGTGTACACAACTGTGTTATGTTCTTCGTGTTTCACTGTGGCAGTCATTACATTTGGGTAGATCCCCAAAGCTAAGGTTGGGAGGAGGAATTTAAATAGAATTAGGACCAGCTACAAGGCCCTGCAAGACTGCAGTAGCAAAACCAGCTCTGGATTTAGATAAAATTGGCAAATGATAATGCTTGGTGAAAGTATGTACAGAACTCCAGGTAGCAGCTTCTAGGATGTCCCTAGTAGGGACACCTCTGAGAAAGGCTGTAGAGGTAGATGCAGCCCTGGTTAAATGTGGTCTGATGCCCTGTGGGATAGGTTTTCCATGGTGCTTATAGCAGAAATGAATGCAGTGGCCTATCCATTTTGAAATGGTTTGTTTTGAAACCGCTTTCCCCTCTGTCCCTGCAGCAAATGCCACCAGAAGTTGTTCAGATTTCCTTTGAGGTTTAGTCCTGTCCAAGTAGAATCTACGCTGTCTGTGCACATCTAAAGAATGCAGTATCCATTCCCCTTTGTTCTCTGAGTTAGGAAAGAAGGCAGGCAAATGAATGGACTGATTAAGAGCTACACTGGATACCACCTTGGGCATGAAGGAGGGATTGGTTCTGAGGGACACCCTGTCCGCATGAAAGATGATGAAAGGTTCCACCGCCATAAGGGCCTGTAATTCAGATACCCTTCTTGCAGAAGTGATTGCTAGAAGGAAAGCCGTTTTCCAGAAAAGAAATTTTAAATCTGCAGTAGCAGCTGGCTCGAAAGGAGGACAAGTGAGTTTCTCCAAGACAAAGTTAAGATCCCAGGTTGGAGTTGGAGCTCTTCTGGGTGGCCTTAAATTTTTGGCCCCTCTGAGGAACTGCTTGAGCAGTGGGTGAGAGACGAGGGGAGGCTCCTGTGCTATAATGAGCTGAAATGGCTGAGACATGAATTTTGATGTGGAGGAAAAGGATAGGCCCTTATGAAGCATCTCTGTCAAGATTGGTTCCATGCACAAAATCTTTTCCATTTTGCAGCACAAGATTTTCTAGTACGAGGCCTCCTTGCCTCTGAAATGATATCCATCACAGATTTACTGAGGGATGGTAAAGGAGAGATTAGGTAATTAACCAGGCTGCTAGGTTCAGGGTTTGCAGCTGAGGGTGCAGAATCTGGTTCTCCTGCTCAGACAACAGGGAAGGAGTCTGAGTCAGGTGCCAAGTGTGGCACACTGCGCAAGAGTGGGTACCAGTGCTGGTGAGGCCAGCCTGGTGCAATTAAAATGGTTCATGGCTTGTCCTGTTTGATCTTTAGTAGTACCTTAACTCATTAACCCCGAGTACCTTCTCATGGCGCCTCTGTGCTTAACACCGAGCACGCCATGAGAAGATTCTAATTGCAAGCTGTTACCCCCGAGTGCCTTCCACAAGCGTGAGAAACTGTATTCAAGATTTATAGGTGAGCTTAATGTAAAACATGCTCAAATCGTAACTGAACGTGTAAATTACCTTATATAGTTATGATTCCGCATGTTTTTACATTAAGCTCACATTAAAGTTATTGTAGAAAATCATGTTTTAAAGTTCTTGATAAAGCAAGTGGTGGCAGCCAATCGGATTTTTGCAATCCAAGCCACCACTTGCGTCACACCTCCACCCACAACATTATTTTGTTTTGTTTTCCCTAAACAACCAACTTGCAATGTACATTAGCTAGGGCAATGCAACATTTTTTGTTTTTTTTTTAATAACTGGAATGTTTTAATAAGAAACTAAAATTCTCAATTACTGTTCCGTAGTTTTCTGGGCGCCCTGAAGCACGAACTAGTACACTTGAGACAATTCCACTGACAAACTGGCCGTGAGTTGTTTTACTTTGAAGCAGCCCCCATAGCAATTCAAACTTAAAGGGAGAGTGTCAAAGATCCAGTGTCCAGAAAACATTACTTTTTTATTACATTCCATAGCTTGTGCTAAAAAAATACCACATGTTGCTTTCCTTGCTACGTTTTTTACTAATTTCCATTGTATTTTAATAGTTTCACTGGAAGTGCTAGCTCTAGGGAGATCTGTCCCCGATAATGGCTTGCAATTTGAATTGCAGTTGCTGCCGTAGTTCATTGTGCAAAGTCTGTACTTAATTAATATTACAACTCAGGACAGATAAACAAACAATATTGTGCTATATGCTACAGTCTATTTATGTGGCAGATGGCTAATGCTGAAAGTAGCAGAAGTGAAGCGACCATTACGTTGCAATCATACTGAGAAAAAATGCTATTCTAAAGCAGGCAGAAGCTGCCGCCGAGTTAATGGGTCATGCTTTCCCATTCTACATGCTTTAGCTGACAAAGAGGAATGAAGCTTTTGATTCACATCGGAGACCTTACGTTAGTATTTACAGAATAAGCATCCAAAGGTGCACAATTTTGTTTTTTTGGGTAGTACCGCCGAGTTAACGGATCATATTTTCCCATTCTACAGGACCCGCTCTGTGACTTATTTTACAGTAATGGCAGATCTTGATCAGCTAAATATCGCATTGGAGACGTTACACCACACTTCCTACCGTTTTTAATAAGTCTCCTGTCTGTTGCTATACTGAGGTGTGTTTGTTTGTGAATAAATATATAGGAATATGTATGTCTATGTGTAGGTCCACCAGATACATTCTTAAGTTTATTATGCCTCCAACATTCAGCCTTTGGGTTATCTAGGACTGTCACTCCTCCCCTACCAATAATACCTCACATTTTATTTGCCAACCTATCAGGGTGGTGTTTGCAGACTTTGACAGATAAGTAGGTTAAAACTGTTTTTTTTAGCTGCAAGTAAGGAAGATAACTTTGTAATATGAATAGATCTATGTACACACAATTATCCCCTTGTTTATTCTACCAACTACAGTTCATTTTTAGTATAGATGGTATCTCGTTACTAAAGTGTTTCGTGTTTAGTTTGCTGGTAAGGTTCAGGCCACATTCATTGGAAATTAGAGTACAAACTAAAAAAATAACTCAATTGGAAGGAATGAGTTAATGTGATATAACACAGTAGAAACAGCTTGTATTCTAATACACTGAGCTAGTATCTTGGTAATAAAGTGAATCTGCTTTTTATATTTGTTTTGGGTATGGAGTGTCTGCAAAGTATGATATTTCAGTAAGAAATGTCTCACTCTGGACATGTGAAAAAGTGGCAACCATAGGTAAAGCAGATTTCCAGCTGATGTCAGACCAAATTTTCCATCTTAGTAAATCCATACTGGAATGATGTACTGTACTGTAGCAATGCTTCTTAAGTTGAACATTAGTCAGCTTTTTAGGAACTACTCATGACAGCTTTTTAATTACAATCTATCTCACTGATGCTTCGCACTGCAGCAGTCATGCCTTATTGCCCTGACAGAAGATGGCAAAGTAAATATTTCTAACACGGACACACTTTGTACCTAATAATTACACTTACATTTTGTTGCAGTAAAAAATAAATAAATATATATATATATATATATATATATATATATATATATATATATATATATATATATATATTGTAATTATGCCATTGATGCTGGTCATTTCCTTTTACTCTTATGACTGCTCTTTTTACGAAGCTGTTGGGCTTGCTAAATACTGCTGTCAAGTATCATACAGTCTCTTCCTCTATAAATTTTAGTTTTACTATTTAGTATTTTAAGCACTGTATTTTTGTCAGTAATCTTATGGGAGTCTTCAGCTCTAAAATGTATTTAGTGATTCCTGACTGATATAAATACAGACTACTCTCTGCTTCACCATTTCTTCTTAGTTGATAATACATAAAGGTAGCTTATTTGTCTTTATATCTAAAACCATTTTCTCCACTGGCAGATTATTTGTGTATTGTATTGGCATGGTGGGTTGGTGGCTTGGGTGAATGTTTCATTTTGGTGCGTGTACATACCAGCCACTGTTACTGAAGGGTCATCTGGGGAATTATTTAATTCTGATGCTTGTGCATACTTCATCATTTTATGGTAGGGGTCACTTAGGTGAATGCTTCATTTTGGTGACTGCACATAGGTTCATAGGTTCATACTAGGCTATCTGCCCAAGGGCATTTATAAGCCTAGCCCAGAGTTTTTGTGGCTTTCGTCACCCCTTTAGTTTGAAGAAAACTATGCCCAATATTTTGCTGTGCCTCTGTCAAGCAGAGACACTGAGGTAATCCCTGGGGTATGTCTGCGATCTCCCATCCATTGGTCAAGATTTCTCTTGAACACGGCCAGTGAGGTGCTCTGCCTCACATGTACCGGGATTTTGTTCCACAGCATAGGGAGTCTTTGGGTGATGAATCTGTCCCTCCAGCACGTCCTATTAATAACCGTGTCAAGGTTTAAGTCTCCCGCCCTTGTAGTTATGAGGGATCTAGATTTTTTGAGGTGAAGCATGTTCATCAAATCTGGGTTTGACATGGCCTTGTATGTCAGGCACAGGTCACCTCTGAGGAAGTGGCGACTGAATAGAGCTGAAGTTCTTTCAGTCGGGCAGCATAAGACATATTTTTGAGACCCTTTATCCTTTTGGTGAGGAACTTTTGGGGCCTTTCCAGCTGCTGCAGGTGTCGGGTCAGATACATTCCGAATGGGGCATTGTACTTAATCATTGGTCTGATGAGTGATGAGTACAGGGGGACGATGACCTCCCTTGATCTAGATGTGAATCCCTTTCATGATCAGGTGGGCAATGTAGAAGGTCTTCCTAACTACTTTAGCAACGTGAGTGTCAAACGAAAGGTTACTGTCAACCTGAGTCCCCAGATCCCTGATAACTTCTTCTGTGCTCAGTGGATTGCCACCTATATGGTAGCTAGGAACTCTTACAGAAGGGTCATTCAGGGAAATGCTTCATGTTGGTGCTTGTGCATACTTAAACATTTTATTGTAGGGGTCACTTGGGTGACTGCTTCAATTTGGTGCATGTTCACACCAGGAACTGTTACAGAAGGACCATTCAGGGAAATGCTTGGTGGTGAAGACTGGAGCAGTATAGAGGAGCAATGGCAGTCAGACAGTAGAGGCCATACATTTTCTGGCTGTGTCAGTGAGGTAGGCTTTACTGTATATAATGTACCTAGTTTTTTATGAGTTTTTTTAATCACATATGATGCACGATGGTGAAATTTCAACTGGTTATCTATGGTGATCCCCAGTAATTTTGTGTGGTTTACTTATTCTATCATGGTGGTGGTGGCAAAGGCAGTAGTGAATAGTGCTCTTCTGAGGTAAAGAGCAGTACCTTTTTTTTACAGTTTAGTAGTAGTGGTGAATTATTTAGCCATGTTTCACTCGATAAGAAGCATTTTTTGTGTGAGGTCTTAGAGTTTAGAGAGAGATTTGGCAAAGCAGATTAGAGTTAAGTCTGCCGCATATTGAACAAGGGTAGTATTTGTTGTAGCAGTTGGGAGGTCATTGATGAATATGTTTAAATGTTTGGGGCCTACTATAGATCCTTGTAACCAATAGTTATTGTCAAGAATGTAGAGAAATTATTCTGCCATTTCATTTCTTCTGCACCAAGTAGTTATGGAGCTATTGTAGTGATGAGTTAGTGAACCACTGACTAATTATTAGTGTAATGTAAAATAAACAGACAACAAATCACTTCTGCTTGTATTATTCTATTTGTGATTAGTAGTTGCATGAGTGAGATAAAAGTTATCACTTGTTGACAACTGCCAGCATGGAGCTACCATATTTTTTGTGCATTTTCCTGGCTTTGTCAGTCATGTGTGGAATTTAGGTGGGAGGAAGGGCTCAGTAATATGTACGTGTTATACTATTTTACTGAATTACTCAGGTGTTCTCCTTACTGATAATGAGTCTGTTACACAACAGCTGCACAAGGTAATATAATGAATGCCTAGTCAACAGGTTATGTGCAGCAATTATCACCTTTGTCTGAGCATGCATAACTTTGCAGTACTGAAAGGAAAGTCATTATCACAGTAGCAATAAGTGCAGTTACAATACAGCAGTGAGTTATTATCACTTTTCTGGTAAAAGTCTAAGCTGCTGTCACTGTTACTCACATAAGTAGAAGTCGTTACCACTTTAACAAATGCATAAGCCAGATTGTGTTTTTTCTCTATTTGTAGTCATTGCAAGCCACTCCCTCCATTCTTCATCAACTAGCTATCTTCTAAAACCTCTGATGTTTTTTCCTGTATATATAGCAGCTGGAAAGGCCCCAAAAGTTCCTCACCAAAAGGATAAAGGGTCTCAAAAATATGTCTTATGCTGCCCGACTGAAAGAACTCCAGCTCTATTCAGTCTCATACCGCTTGCTCAGAGGTGACCTGTGCCTGACATATAAGGCCATGTCAAACCCAGATTTGATGAATATGCTTCACCTCAAAAAATCTAGATCCCTCAGAACCACAAGGGCGGGAGACTTCAACCTTGACACGGTTATTAATAGAACGTGCTGGAGGGACAGATTCATCACCCAGAGACTCCCTATGCTGTGGAACAAAATCCCGGTACATGTGAGGCAGAGCACCTCGCTGGCCTTGTTCAAGAGGAATCTTGACCAATGGATGGGAGATCGCAGATATACCCCAGGGATTACTTCAGTGTCGCTGCTTGACAGAGGCACAGCAAAATAATAGGCATAGTTTTATTCAAACTAACTAGGCTATCTGCCCAAGGGCATTTATAAGCCTAGCCCATAGTTATGTGGCTTTCGCCACCCCTTTAGTTTGAATAAAACTATACCTATTATTTTGCTGTGCCTCTGTCAAGCAGCGACACTGAAGTAATCCCTGGGGTACATCTGCGATCTCCCATCCATTGGTCAAGATTCCTCTTGAACAAGGCCAGCGAGGTGCTCTGCCTCACATGTACCGGGATTTTGTTCCACAGCATAGGGAGTCTCTGGGTGATGAATCTGTCCCTCCAGCACGTTCCATTAATAACCGTGTCAAGGTTGAAGTCTCCCGCCCTTGTGGTTCTGAGGGATCTAGATTTTTTGAGGTGAAGCATATTCATCAAATCTGGGTTTGACATGGCCTTATATGTCAGGCACAGGTCACCTCTGAGCAACGGTATGAGACTGAATAGAGCTGGAGTTCTTTCAGTCGGGCAGCATAAGACATATTTTTGAGACCCTTTATCCTTTTGGTGAGGAACTTTTGGGGCCTTTCCAGCTGCTGAAGGTGTCGGGTCAGATACATTCCAAATGGGGCATTGTACTCAATCATAGGTCTAATGAGTGATGAGTACAGGGGGACGATGACCTCCCTTGATCTAGATGTGAATCCCTTCATGATCAGGTGGGCAATGTAGAAGGTTTTCCTAACTACTTTAGCAACATGAGTGTCAAACGAAAGGCTACTGTCAACCTGGGTCCCCAGATCCCTGATGACTTCTTCTGTGCTCAGTGGATTGCCACCTATATGGTAGCTAGGGGTAACCTTGTTTTTCCCGAAGGGTATGACTATGCATTTCTTGGCGTTTAACTTTAGGCCATGGCTCTGGCACCAGTTATCTGTCTCTGTGAGGCCCTTCTGAAGGATATCTGTGTCAGATGTGTTTTCGATAATGGCGCCCAGTTTGCAGTCATCTGCAAACTTTGTCAGCCATAACCCTCCTGTGTTTGCTTGTACTTCAGAAAAGTAGATGCCGAACAAGAGTGGACCCAGGACTGAGCCCTGTGGGACACCACTTGTGACAGGCTTTGAGTCTGACATGGCTCCAGCAACTCTGACCCTGTGGGTTCTGTCACTTAGCCAGTTTGCAACCCATCTTGTGATGTATGGGTTTACATTCAAGCTGATGAGTTTTTCGATGATACCGAGTGGGGTATTGTGTCGAAGGCCTTTGCCAGGTCGAGGTAGGCTGTATGGACTGCCTTTCCCTCATCAATGGCCTTGGTGACTGTCTCGAAAAAGTCAACCAAGTTTAAAAGGCATGATCTGCCTTTGACAAAGCCAAACTGGGTTGGATCCAAAGTCTGCAAGTTCCCTATGTCTTTATTTATGAGTTCCATTATGATCCTCTCCATGGCTTTGCAGATAAGGCTTGTCAAGTTAATGGGACGGTAATTTCCAGGGTCGGTGGAGGCACCGCCCTTGTGAAGTGGGACCACAGTCGCCGTGCGCCACTCCTTGGGTACGTATCCTGAGGTGAGGCTAAGATTAAACAGCTGTCCTAACTGCGGGTTTAATTCCTCACCGAGTTCGTGGAGCACACAGCCAGGGACACCATCCGGTCCCATGGATGCTGTGTTTCTTGCCTTGGAGAGAGCAGTTCTCACCTGGGCGTTGGAGATGTTTGGGGGGCTACAATCCTCTGGTATAGATATCTCTCCTTTTGGGGGAGGGAGAAGTTTGCACTGAACCTGTCAGCCAGTATGTTGGCAATGTGTGTAGGTTCAGTAATCTTCACATCATTTTGAACTAATTCTGAGCATATCTGGGAGTTTCCTCCTAGGTTTCTAACATAGCTAAAGAAGGCCTTATGATTGTCTTTTGAGTCCTTGGCAATTTTTCTCTCAAAATTTGCCTTGGATGATTTTATGAGAGCTCTTAGTTTTTTACTTATAATGATCAAAGGTGTCTTACCTTTCGAGGATTTTGCTCTATCTTGTAGTAGCTTCCTCCTTTTGTTGTAGAGCTTGTTTATGGCTGGGGTCCACCAGACTGGACGCTTGCCTTTGGTACAGAGAGTCTTAGTTTTGTTTGGGATTGCCTGATCCATGCAGTCCTGTAGGTGCTGGTAGAAGGCATTTGTAAGTGATTCAGCGGTTTGAGCAATGTTTACCACTGGCTCAGGGGCCTTAAAGGAGACCACACTAGTTTTTAGAAGTGTGAAGTCGGCTTTTGAGAAGTTTTTCACTGTGATCTTTTTTATTTCAGGTGGGGGCGGGATGAGGACCTCCAGAGAGATTAGTTTATGATCTGATCTCACCAGTGAAGGGTATAGTTCCGGTGTTGAACATTGTGATCCCATGTTCGTGATGATGAGATCAAGTATGTTTTCTCCTCTTGTGGGGATGGTGACTATTTGTTCCATGGCATTTGAGTTTATGAACTCCAGGAACCTTTGGGCTAGAGTGTTTGGGCTTGAGTAGTGTTCCCAGTCTATATTAGGGTAGTTGAAGTCACCTAGTATGATGGTGTTTGGAGATACATTTATCCCCTCCAATGTTTTCAGGAAGGCCATGTGAGGTTCCTGAGTTTGAGAGGGTGGCCTCTAACATGCTACAAATTGCAGAGCAGTCTTGCCCTATGGTTAATTGCACCTGGATGGTCTCCGATGCATCGTGCGTTGCCACCAACCTTGAGGTGTGGGTGTCCTTTATGAATATGGACACCCCTCCTTTCTTGGTGTTGTCCGGATTTTGGGGCGGGCATGATATGAGGTGAAACCTGATAGTGCTGGGGTGCTCTCAGGAGCCTTGAACCAGGTTTCTGTCACAGCACAGACATCGATGTTCTCCATACTGAGAAGGGCCTCGAGTCGTGCATCTTGAGATTGAGACTTCTGGCATTGAGCAGCATTACCCTTAGTTTTTTCCTTTTTGTGTTCTAGGGTGGTAGGTTTAGAATTTGAGCCTTGCCTAAAAAGGCACTATGGGGGTGGCAAGAGCCTTTGCCAATATCTGGAAGCCTAGGGTGACAGGTGCAAGCCGTCCCTTGAAGCAGCGTGGCTTGTCCAGCATGTCATCCCAGGCAGACAGACATTGGATCCCCTTTGAATGACACCAGAATTTAAGCCAATTATTAAAGCTGATCATCTTATCACTGTATTGTGGCATCATTCTATGTGAAGGTAGGATACTGCTCAAGGTCAGGGTCATACCTGCCTGGGCTACATAATCAGAGAGCTCCTCAATGTCTCTTTTCATGTAGTCCAAGGAGGTACATCTCAGGTCGTTGACACCAGCGTGGACAATGACTGAGTCGTACTTGTACCTTCTGTTGAGAGACCTGTGTGCTTGCGTTATGTGGTGGATTCTAGCACCCGACAGGCAGCTTACTGTGACCTTCTCCTTACTCAGTCTGGTGAGCGGGACGTCAGTGTGTCTGACTATGGAGTCACCTATGACAAGTACGTTTGGTGTTGTATTTGGCCTTAAGGGCAGTGACTGCTTTCCACAATGATTTTGTTGTTTATGTGTTGTTTGTGTGGTGTATTGAGTTTGCAGTTGCTTGGGTGTCTGCTTTGGAGGCCTCTGCTGTTTAGGTAAATTTTTACTCAGAGCCTCCGAGTATGTCTTAGTGTGTTTATGTGTTTGATTCAGTGGTGTGTGTGTGTGTGTATATTGATATATCTACCCTGAGCCTGACATCCTTGTGCTGCACATTGGAGGGAATGGTGTCATCAGTCAACCATTCAGAAGGCTGCTTTTTCAAATCAGAGCAATTTTTGAACACCTGCAGTCGTGGTGGCCACGTTGTCATTTTGTGTGGTCTGACATAATTCTTCGACAGATGTGGAAAACAGCAAACTGTCAATGGGCAGTGCACAAGGCCAGACGTTTACAGAATGGGTTCATGCATGGCTTGATACACAAGGTCGGTGGATCTACAATCTGTCCTGACAGCATCACCACAAAAGATGTTCACCTGTTCAGAAGGGATGGCGTTCATGACTGACCTCCACAATGGCATGAGGAGAGCTATGCAGGATTGGCAATATGCAGCTTGTGAGAAGAATGGAAAACACCCATGACCAAGTAGGGACCAGTATGGTAAGTAAAACTCTATTATGAAATGTGTTGTGTAAAATATATTTTTATGAGTTTGGCAAATAACTGTGGTAAGAAGCTGGTGAAGATGCTGAGAAAGAGCAACTGTTTCAGGAGAGTGCTAGCATGTACAATCGAATATGTATTGTATGTGTATATGTATAGTATTGATAGTTCCAACATGTAAAATAATTGGGACTTAGGTTATGGAAATTATATATTTTTTTCATATTTTGGTAAATAACTTTGCAAGGGAGCATCTGAATGTGCTAAGTAATACCTAATTTTGAAGACAGTACTGATAGTTCTAACATGATGAGAATGCTGACAACCAACCCACAGTGAGGAGAAAGAGAAAAGTGTACAGACCCAGGGTAACCTACCAGGGGCTACATGAGCTGGAGAGAGTGGAGGGCTACAGGGTGGACAGGGACATCCTACAGAAAATTGTTGAGCTATGCCGGTCACGCCTCACACACAGAACCACCAGAGGGGAAACCATCCTAGTGGATACCAAGGTATGTGTAGGGTTAAGAATACTACATCAGTGCCATGTCCACCAGTTGTAAACATGTACAACAGTTACATGAATGGGGTGGACAGAGCAGATCAGCTGAGGACACAGTATCCCAGTGCCAGAAAGGCCCGTGAATGGTGGCTGTACTTGTTCTGGTTCTAATGGGATGTGGCCATTGTCAATGCTTTCATTATATTCCGTGAAAGTATCAGACATCAGCAACTATCACATTCTGGACGTATTATTCCGGCAACACAGTTACAGTTCCAAAGGAACCTAGGCTTGCATCTACTTGCCAGTTACACAAAGAGGAAAAGATGCACTGAGATTACTGTCCCAGAGGCTGTGAGCCGATTTGAGCATGGCTCTCACTTTCCAGTGAAATGGCATAAATCAAGATGCAAAAACTGTGCCAGCAAGGGTAAACGTGCTGAGCCATCATGGGGGTGCCCAACTTGCAAGGTCAACCTGTGTGTTGAATGCTTTGGAGTACCATGGCCATAAATTTCTCCCATAGTGCTGTGGGCCTTGGGTGTGCTACTGTGATGTAATGGTTCCCTCCGGCAAAGGACACATGCAAAAAAACACAGCCTGGGTCAGTCTAGGCCTTTTGACATGTTGCCTTGATGTAGCTCTCCACTCAGTCTCCTTCCCTTCAGGTGTAGTCAGTGTATGTAGGTCAGGGCAACAGGGTTTACATTAGCTCCTCCCTTCTGCCCATTGCAGAAAGGACACGTAAATGGAACAGGCAGAGGTAAAGCAGAGTGCCTCACCTGCTTTTTCAGTGTACATGTGCCGGCACAGCTATGGGACACTACAGATAACCAACATCTGGAGCCCCATGCCTGTCCTTGGCATATTAGTGGAGCGGCAGTCCTTACCCTGCTTTTTCTCTTTACATGTGCCCTGGCTGTGCACCCTTGTCAGTGTCCACCCATGCTTTATTTCAGATAAGGTAAGACTGTCTTCTGCTGTTCTGAGAGTCACTGGAAGGGAAGATGTTCACTGGTTCAGAAGGGATGGCATTCACCTAACTGAGGAGGGCATTGCGTTCTTCTTGACCAACCTCCACAATGGCGGGAGGAGAGCCATGCATGATTGTGAGAAGAATGGAAAACACCCATGACCAAGTCAGACCAGTATAGTAAGTAAAACAGTATTATGAAATGTGTTGTGTAAAATTAATTTCTCTGAGCTTGGCAAATAACTGTTATGGAAATTATGATTTTTTCATATTTTGGTAAATAACTTTGCAAGGGAGCATCTGAATGTGCCAAGTAATATCTCATTTTGAAGACAGTATTGCTGGTTCTAATATGGTAAAAGAATTGTGCCAGTATGTTTGACACATGTGCAGATATCAAAGTTTGTTTGAGACTTATGGTTATGGAAATTATGATTTTTTTCATATTATGGTAAATAACTTTGCAAGGGAGCATCTGAATGTGCTAAGTAATACCTCATTTTGAAAAGATTATTTATAGTTCTAACATGTTAAAAGAATGGTACCTGTATGTTGTACTCATAGGCAGATATCAAAGTTTGTTTCTGACTTAGGTTATGGAAATTATGATTTTTTCATATTTTGGTAAATAACTTTGCAAGGGAGCATCTGAATGTGCCAAGTAATATCTCATTTTGAAGACAGTATTGCTGGTTCTAATATGGTAAAAGAATTGTGCCAGTATGTTTGACACATGTGCAGATATCAAAGTTTGTTTGAGACTTATGGTTATGGAAATTATGATTTTTTTCATATTTTGGTAAATAACTTTGCAAGGGAGCATCTGAATGTGCTAAGTAATACCTCATTTTGAAGACAGTATTGCTGGTTCTAACATGGTAAAATAATTGTGCCTGTATGTTTGACACGTGCAGATATCAAAGTTTGTTTTGGACTTAGGTTATGGAAATTATGATTTTTTTCATATTTTGGTAAATAACTTTGCAAGGGAACATCTGAATGTGCTAAGTAATAACTCATTTTGAAAAGATTATTTATAGTTCTAACATGGTAAAAGAATGGTACCTGTATGTTGTACTCATAGGCAGATATCAAAGTTTGTTTTGGACTTAGGTTATGGAAATTATGATTTTTCATATTTTGGTAAATAACTTTGCAAGGGAGCACCACATTGTGTGAAGTAATGCATCATTTTGAAGACAGTGTTACTCCTTACATCATGGTAAAAGAACTGTGTCTAGGCACTGTACACACGTACAGATATCACAGTTTGTTTAGTCTTGTACAAATATGAAAATTATACATTTACAATACTTCTCATTATTATGCCCATATCTTTGCGAGGGAGCATGTTAATCACACAAATGATGCGTCATTTTGAAGCTGACATTCAGATGCACAACTTCTACACTGATATGTAGGCTCTGTCTGTTACAGGTGATGAGATACTATGCTTTGTTTATTTATCAATTATGAGAAATAATATACTAATCATATTTCTGTGAATATCTCATGAAAGGAGTGTCACACAGTTATGGTTAAAGTATCATTTTAAAGCTGACATTCATACTAACAAATTAAATTCAAATTGTATGGGTCTGCATGGTACATAGACCAAGATATTGTGCTTTGCTTTTCCAAAAAATTTAAAAAATTGCACAATATCAGCATTCCTTGCCAAATATTTCATTATGACTTTGATATGCACTATCAACATTTACACTGTTGGAAAGGTCAGTGTCTGCTGAACAACTTGCGCGTTTACATTTTTAGTGTAGCTCTTATAGTTAAAGAGTTATGAGCATTTGTTTTCTGTATAGTATTACAAATGGATTTTCTGAAAATGAGCTCAGGCTGCTCTGTTGTTCCTATGGTGGAATTCAGCAGGCAGCTCTTCCTGAGCTGCTCTGGAGTGAATGAGTTAAAGGAGCAGAGGAGGAAAGGCATAAACTGATAGGTTTTTCCAGCTGAAGGATAGGGCATCCACTTTCCAAGCTACCTTGTGGGAATCCTTGTACAAAATTTGCCTATTTGATGGTTATGGGGGGAGGCAAACAGGTCTATATCTGGGCTCCCCCATTTGCTTGTCAACATGTTGAAAATCCTTGGTTCCAGTTTCCACTCGTGTGGGTCCATGAGGTTTCTGCTTAGTCTGTCTGCCAGTGTATTTAGTTTTCCTGGCAGGAATTGAGCTTGTAGATTCACTTGGTAGCTCAAGGCTGTGTTCCACAATGCCATGGCTAGTCAGCAGAGGGGGAAAGAATGTGTACACCCCCTGCTTGCTTATGTACCACATGACAGTGGTATTGTCTGTCTTTACCATTAGTTGTCCTGGAAGAATGTGGTCCTTGAAGGCTGTCAGAGCATTCTGTACAGCTAACATTTCCTTTTGGTTTATGTGTAGGTGCATTTGACTTGGGTTCCATTTGCCCTGAATGCACTTCCCTGCAAGGCAGCAGGGGGTAATGTGAATGGTAGTCCCCTGTTTTGATGGCAGGCCTCTGCCCACCAAAGGAACTCTAGGCGTAGGCAAAGTATGATAGGAATCCTTGCTTCTAGATCCTGTGAATGTTGACATCATAGGCTTTTGAGATACCATTGTAGTTTCCTCATATGCAGCCTTGCACATAGAATTAGAAGAATGCAGGAGGCCATGAACCCCAAGGCTTGTAGTATTTGCCTTGCAGATAGCTGGGTTTTTGTGGCCACTTGTTTGAAGTAGGTTGTCAAATTAATCCGTTTCTCTGGCGTGAGGAAAGCCATCTGAGAAGCTGTATTCAAGCTTGCTCCCAGGAATATAATTTGTTGACAGGGTACCGGGTGTGATTTATTTTTGTTTAAGGTGAACCCCACACAAGTCAGTACCCTTTGAACAAAGGCCAGATGATTTAAAAGAATGTCCCGGCTTTCTGCCTGAATTAGACAATCATCCAAGTATGGGTATATTTGAATATTTCTTTGCCTGCAAAATGCAATGACTGGAGCTAGGCACTTTGTGAATACCCTGGGCACAGTAGATAAAAAGGGCAGTGCAGAGAACTGATGGTGCATGTAGCCTGTTTTGAAGCAAAGGTATCTACTGCAAGACTCCCTGATAGGGATGTGTAGGTACGCTTCCTTTACGTCTAGTGTTGCCAACCATGCATCTTTTCCTAGCATAGGAAGCAGCTGGTGAAGTCAGCATTTGGAATTTTGGAATCACCAGAAAGGTGCTTAAAGTAGAAAGGTCCAGGACATGATGCTATGTATTGCCTTTTCTGGGTACCAGGAAAAGTCTCGAATAGAAAACTTGCCCCATTTCTTCTTCTTGTACCAACTGAATAGCCCCCGTGTTTAAGAGAGAGTACTTGATTTTGGGTCTCTGCACACTGATTTGGGGGTAGATCTGGCCACCCTTTTGGTGTTGGTAACGTGTGGAAGTGAAATATGTATACTTGGGACACTATATTTAAAACCCATTTGTCCTGGGTAATGAGTTTCCAATTTTTGACCAGCAGACCAGTCTTTCTGCCTAAAGGAGCATTCAGTTGGGAAGTGCTTGGAAGTTTTAAAAGCAAGCCACTGAGACAGTTTTCCATAGGGGGGAGTCTTACTACTCCCAGATTTGGTTGCAAAACCCCCCCACTGCTTAGTCTTGTGTGTCCCTTGGGACTGAAACCTGGGGTTTCTGCTGCGTCTCGGTTTGGCTTGAGAAGACCTGGAAGGGGCTGGAAAGGACCAATTTTTAGAGGGTCAGTGCCTACTAAATCTAGGAGGCTGAACTTGTAAGAAATCTTTAACAGTTTGCATAGATTTAGCTTTATCTTCCATCTTTTTAAGAACTTCCTCAGCCTTGTTGCCAAACAGGTGGTCCCGATTTAAGGGAGCATCCAACAATTTGGCTTTAACATTATCTGGCAAATACTGCTGCTTAAGCCAAGCATGCCTTCTGAGCAAAGACTCAGTAACAGCAGCCCTGCAAGAGACCTCTAATGAATCAAGTCCACATTGCAAAGTATGTTTTCCAACCTGTTCAGCAGAATGCATTAAATCCTGTAATTCTTTATTTTCAACATAGTAAGGAATCAACATAATTTTCTATTTAAGCAATCCAATAACATGTTGTTGATACTTTAACATATGAAACTGGCAGTTTAAAGCCCTAATGGCCAAGGTTGCGGGAGTGTAAACTTTCTTACCCCATCTATCCAGCGCCCTGGAGTCTCTATCAAAGGGGGTAGAATTTTTAGTAGTAGTAGAAACCTTAATGCTCTTGGGTCCCTGTGAAATAGCCTCTGGATCCACAATAGGATTTTTAAAAAGGAACTTGTGTGAATCAGGAACCCTGTAATATCTGTCAGGTTTTCTGGGAGCAGGAGGCAAGGAATCAGTGGACAAACTAGATTCTGAAAAGGCATCATCAACAATGTCTCGTACAGGAGGTATAGCTAAAGGCCTATGCTGAAGCAGGAGTAAGAAATCCCTAAGCCTCTTTTTTGAATCAGAAAAAAATCTGGCTTTCCCAGTGGAAATGCTCCCTTAGAGTATGTAAGGTCTCACCAAAAGAAAAATCCTCTGGAGGGGAAGCAGAGGGAATAGAGTCCTCTGCATCAGAATCCTCATAAGTAGATAAGGGCAAATCCAGATCATCAGAAGAATCAGAAAAATCTGAATCCTGGTCAGAAGATTCATAAACAACTTCAGTCCTAGGTCTCTTAGAAGGGGGAGGTAGGCTTCCCCTGATTAGAGTTATAAGATCTTCAGCCATTCTTATCATTTGTTTTTTGGCTTAGAGGCCTGAGCATGCAGCCTGGTCGTCAGTTTCTTAGGCATGGTTCAAGATTTTGGCCTAAATGAAGAAGGAGGCGTCGGTTTAATATGCAAGTCTGTAGCACCTGGAAAGACCCTTGAGGCATTCAAAGTCTTCCTAAACCTGCACACTCATTCAGCTAAAAAGTACAGTTTTGTACCTACCATAAATGTAGCTGTTCGAGTGTATACACTGCTGTAGTCATTACACTTGGGTTATCCTGCTACCAGGCGGTTCCCCAGTCGGCCTGAGTTCCAAAGTCTTGGTCCGGCGTCGGTTGCTGTCACCTCCTCCCTGACGTCAGTGCGATAGGGGTATATAAGATGCAGCCAACGCCATTTTCTTCAGTTTTTCTTGCCCCAGATGTCAGGTGCCTCTAAATAGGTAGGCAATTCCAATTGCTAATAAAACATACATAAGAAAAGCAAACTTACAGCTACCAGCAAATACTCCCCATTGGTAGTAAAGGGTAGAAGACATAGGTACGTACCAGCCAGTAAGAGGGGAAGGAGGGAGGGTAACCTGGACTGCAGCAGTGTGTACACTCGAACATCTACATTTATGGTAGGTACAAAACTGTACTATGTTAGTGTTACACTGCTGCAGTCATTACACTTGGGTAAAATCCCAAAGATGAGGTAGGGTGGCTGGTTCTATAAGGCATTAGGGGTGGCTATAAGGCCCTGCAGCACTGCAGTGGCGAAGCCAACTCTGGATTTAGAGTATAGAGGCAGATGGTAATGCTTGTGAAGGTATGTACAGAACTCCAAGTTGCTGCTTCCAAAATATCCTTGGTAGGTATTCCCCTGAGGTAGGCAGTTGAAGTGGCTGTTGCCCTGGTGGAGTGAGATCCAATGCTGCTAGGTACAGGTTTTCCATGGTATGTGTAGCAGAAACGTATACAATGTCCTATCCATTTTGAAATAGTCTGTTTTGAAATGGCTTTTCCCTGTGCACCTGCTACCAATAATTGCTCAGATTTTCTGAAAGCTTTGGTTTTGTCCAAGTAGAAGCGTAACTGCCTGTGAATGTCCAAAGAATGCACTAGTCTCTCCCCTTTATTCTGTGGTTTAGGATAAAAAGTTGGCAGGTGAATAGTTTGGTTTAGAGCCACACTGGATACCACCTTTGGCATAAACATAGGATTAGTTCTTAAAGACACCCTGTCCTGGTGGAAAATGAGGAAATGTTCTACTGCCATTAGGTGCCTGTAATTCTGAAACTCTTCGTGCTGATGTTATTGCCAGGAGCAGAGCAGTTTTCCAAGAGATCTATTTTACTTCTGCTGTGTTAGCTGGCTCAAAAGGAGGTAAAGTTAATTTTTCCAAAACAAAGTTGCGGTCCCAAGTTGGAGTAGGTGCTCTACGGGGCGGTCTTATGTTTTTAGCCCCTCTGAGGTACTGTTTTAACAGAAGATTAGAGAAAATTGGTGGATCTGTGTTGTAATGAGCAGAGATGGCAGAGGTGTGGATCTTGATAGATGAGAAGGAGAAGCCTTTGTCCAGCATCTCAGTTAAGTATTGTAGTATCTGAGGGATGTTTGGGACAAGAGGGTCAAGGCTGTGAGCTTGGTTCCAGGCACAGAATCTCTTCCATTTATGCAAATAGGCTTTCCTGGTACTAGGCCTTCTGGCCTCCAGAATTATATCCATAACAGCTTTGGAGAGAGGCATTGCTTGCTTGACTAAGGAATCTTCCATGCAGCTAGGTTTAAGGTCTTTAGCTGCCTGTGTAGCATTTGATTGTTGTGCTGAGTCAGCAGATGTGGGATTTGAGGCAAAATCCAGGGTGGTTCTTGTGCTAAGCACCTTAAGATTAGGTACCAGTGCTGGCATGGCCAGTCTGGTGCAATCAGGATCATCTTTGGCTCTTCTTGACTGGCTTTTATGAGTACCTTTGGCAGGAGAGGTAATGGTGGGAAAGCGTATACTTGTAGGTTCTCCCAGCTGAATAAGAGGGCATCCACTTTCCATGCCTGTGGATGGTAACTCCTTGTGCAGAATTTTTGTAACTGGCAGTTTATTGGGGATGCAAACAGATCTATGTCCGGGCTCCGCCATTTCTGTGTTATCATTCTGAATATTTGTGGATTCAATTCCCATTCGTGGGGATCCATGGTGTTTCTGCTTAAGTCGTCTGCCAGTGTGTTTTTCTCGCCTGGCAGGAATTGTGCTTGCAGATGAACTTGCAGGTTTATAGCTGTGTTCCACAAGGTCATGGCTCGTTTGCACAGGGGGTAGGAGTGAGTACCCCCTTGCTTGTTTATGTACCACATAACTGTGGTGTTGTCTGTCTTAGCAGTAGTTGTCCTGGATGCAGCAGGTCCTTGAAAGCTATAAGAGCATTTTGTACAGCTAGCATCTCTTTTTGATTGATGTGTAGATGCCTTTGTTCTGCAGGCCACGTGCCCTGAATACATTTGCCTGCCATGTGTGCTCTCCAGGCGTAATACGATGCATCTGTTGTCAGTGTTTGCCTGGCTGTGGGTTGTGTAAAAGGCTGTCCCTTGTCGAGGTGACAAGCTTCAGCCCACCATTGAAACTCCTGTTGAAGGCAAGGAATTAGTGGTATAACTGTTTCCAAACTTTGACAGTGTTGAGACCGTACATTCTTTACGTACTGCTGTAGTTTCCTCATATGCAGTCTGGCATATGGAATTAGTAGTATGCAGGATGCCACGTAACCCAAGGCCTGCAGAATTTTTCTTGCAGGGAGTTGGGTCTTTGCTGCCATCAACTGAAAGTACTGAGTCAGTTGTCCTTGCTTGTCTGGCGTGAGATAAGCCATCTGGGCCGTTGTGTTCAAGCTGGCACCCAGGAATATAATCTCTTGTGAGGGCACTAGTTTTGATTTCTTTTTGTTTGCTGTCTACCCCAGGCAACTTAACTTTTTTATAAATGCCAGATGCTTTAGAAGAATGTCCTTGCTCTCTGCTTGAATCAGGCAGTCATCCAGGTACAGATAAATTTGAATTCCTTTCTGTCTGCAAAATGCAATTACTGGTGCCAGGCAGTTTGAGAAGATCCTGGGTGCAGTAGATAAGCCAAAGGGCAGTGCAGAGAATTGGTAGTGCATAGAACCAGCTATGAATCTGAGGTATCTTCTGCAGTTTTGTCTGATAGGGACATGTAGGTATGCCTCCTTGAGGTCCAAAGTCACGAGCCAAGCTTTCTTGCCCAGCATGGGAAGAAGCTGCTGCAGTGTCAACATTTTGAATTTCAGAACATCTAGGTAAGTGTTTACAGAAGAAAGATCCAGAATGGGCCTCCAGGCTTTGTCCTTTCTGGGTACCAGAAAGAGTCTAGAGTAAAATCCTTGTCCTTGCTCCTGTGATGGTATCTTTTGAATAGCTCTCATATCCATGAGTGCTGTCATTTGTTTTTGAGCCTCTGCCCATTGATTTGGTGGCAGATTTGCCACTCCTTTTAACCTTGGCAGAGTGTGAAAGTGGAACCTGTAACCTTGAAATACAATGTTGAGAACCCATTTGTCTTTGGTGATCATTTGCCAATTGTGGCAGAAGAGTGCCAGTTTTCCTGCCTAGTTCCTGCCCAGTTACTGCCTAGAAACTGTAGTTTTATTGGACATTCTGGGTCTATTCCAAACTCCTTGATCCCCCTCTCTTAAAACCCGATAGCCTCATGGTTTTGGCGTCTTTTCAGACTTGTTGGCTGTTGGTGAAGCACCCACCAATAGGAGAAAACGCTGAGAGAAGAAAGGAGCCACTTTTGAGATTTTAAATATTTTTCTTCAGATTATTTGTTAGGATTTCTGCATTACCGCCTACTTTGTGGTGTTTTCCAGCTTGCTAAACTTGATATCTGTATTAGGAACTGTATTTAGAACACATCTAGAGTCTGTTTACTGCATTTCCTGTGTTGCACTTATTTTAAAATAGTTTTTTTCTTAAAACTTGCATTTTTACCTGTCTCTTGCCTAGCACTCAAGTGTATTATTTATTATTATTTATTATTCAAATTTATTGCACTGTTCTAACTTGTTGCTACTTGTGTATCTCTGCTATCTTTAAACAAACAAAAAAAAAAAAAAATCTTGCTTTTTTCCTACTTTCTGAAATTTAAAAAAAGTTCAGTTACAGATTTGCTGTTCTGAACTGTTTGTAAATTTCTTGGAGGCCATTGCTTGCTTGGGCTAAAGGGAAGTCTCTGTGTTCATCAGTGGCAGTGGTAAACACTGAACAGCCTGCCTGCCCCTGTGGGAGTGGTTACTGCCTAGAAACTGTAGTTTTATTGGCCATTTTGGGTCAATTCCAAACTCCTTGATCCCCCTCTCAAAACCCGCTTTTGCGCGTTTTTGCGCATAGCGCAGCATTGGGCAGCACAGCTTAATCAGGTTTAAACTATTCCGTCTCCAAAAAGTCTGCTCTTCACGTTTTCCCTTAGAACTGTTCCAAATCTCAAAGTAACACTCTATTTTCCTTCTAAAACCCAGCAGTAGCTAGGATAAGTGTCATAAGTAAGCACTAATAAACTAAAGCACTACACCCTCTTGTACTCCCTTTAAGTACTTGGCTCCCTATTGGTCCTTTTTGATAAAGTCAAAAAGTAATTCCTCATACTATTCTGGCATGTCCAAAAGTCAGTTTCAGGTTTACTCTCCATTCCAGCTGGTGAATATGGGAATCTTGAGGCAATAGACCACTCTCTCCTCTTCCCAACAAGCTCAAATATATGTGAGAGATGCAACTATATAGCCAAACTGGAGGCTGAGCTCTCTCAACATAGTACTGGCACGGTCAATCTGGAGGAAAAGGTAATCACACACACCACAAATCCAGTCTCACATAGACCTATGGCAACAGCAAACCAAACATAAACACAAAAACATACTCGGAGGCTCTAAATAAAAATCTGCCCAAGCAACAGAGACCTCCAAAGCAGACATCCAAGCAACCGCTACCCCACAACAATACCCATGTATCACATAGTTCACAAAGTCAGTGTGCCACACAGTCACAGCCCTTAAGGCTAAACACACCTAATACACTTGTAATAGGTGACTATCGTTAGACACACTGACGTCCCTCTCACCAGGCTGAACAAGGAGAAGGTCACTATAAGCTGCCTGTCGGGTGCCAGGATCTGCCACATAACACAAGCACTCAGGTCACTCCAAAGCAAGTACAAATATGACTCCGTCATTGTCCATGCTAGTGTGAATGACCCAAGACGTACCTCCATGGATTACATGAAAAGAGACAGAGGAGCTCTCTGATCATGTGGCCCAGGCCGGTATGACCCTGACCTTGAGTAGCATCTTACCCTCACCAAGAATGATACCACAGTATAAAGACAAAATGATCAATTTCAACAATTGGCTAAAGTATTGGTGTCACTCAAAGGGGATCCAGTGTCTGTCAGCCTGGGATGACATGCTTGACAAGCCACGTTGCTTCGCTAGGGACGGCTTGCACCTGTCACCCCTGGGTTTTCGAATACTGGCCAAGGCTCTTGCCACCCCCATAGTGCCTTTTTTAGGCAAGGCTCAAAAGACAAACCCACCTCCTTAGACAACACAAGGAAAATGAAACTAAGGGTAATGCTGCTCAACGTCAGAAGTCTAAACCTCAAGATGCACGCACTCGAGGCTCTCCTCAGTATGGAAAATATCGATAACTGTGCAGTAACAGAAACCTGGTTCAAGGCTCCCGAGAGCACCCTAGCACTACCAGGCTATACCTCATACCATGCTTTTCGGCCCCAAAAACTCGGACCAATCCACAAGAGGAGGGGGAGTATACATATTCATCAAAGATACCCATACCTCCTGGCTAGTGGCACTGCACGAAGCATCTGAGACCATCCATGTGCAACCAACAGTGGGCAAAACTGCCTTCCAGTTTGTAGCCTGCTACAGACCACTCTCCCAAACTCAGGAACCCCACTCGGCTTTCCTGAAGACACTGGAGAATATGAAGATCGCTCCAAACACCATTATATTGGGTGACTAAATACCCAAACATAGACTGGGAGCACTACTCAAGCCCAAACACCCTAGCCCAACGGTTCCTAGAATTTATAAACTCAAATGCTATGGAACTGGTCACCACTCCCACAAGAGGGGAAAACATATTGGACCTGATCATCACCAACATGGGAACTCTATGTAACATACCAGAGGTATACCCCTCATTAGTAAGATCTGACCATAAATTAATCACTATGGACATCCATATCCCGTCCCCACCCCCAGCAAAAGAAACCACGGTCAAAAACTTCTCAAAAGCACACTTCCCACTTCTCAAAACCAAGGTGGAAGCCTTCAAAGCCCCAGGGTCAGTGGAAAATACGGCCCAAACCGCAGAATCCTTTACAAACGCATTCTATGGATACCTACAGGAATGCATGGATCGTGATATCCCAAATAAAACCAAGACACACTCCTCCAAGGGCAGGAGACCTGTCTGGTGGACCCCAGCCATAAATAAGCTGTATAACAGAAGGAGGAAGCTACTACACGATAGATCAAAATCCCTGAAAGGGAAGGCAACTCTGATCAGTATTAGCAAGAAACTACGATCCCTCATAAAATCATCTAAGGCTAGCTTTGAAAGAAAAATTGCACAAGACGCTAAAGATAAACACAAGGCCTTCTTTAGTTATGTCAGAAATCTGGGTGGAAACTCCCAAATATGCTCTGAGTTAGTGCAAAATGACAAAAAATACACTGAACCCACAGACATTGCCAACATCCTGGCAAACAGGTTCAGTGCAAACTCCCCCCCCCCTTCCCCCCCAAATGAGCAAATGACTATCCCAACAGAGTGTAGCCTCCCTGACATCACAGATGCACAGGTGAGAGCTGCCCTCTCCAAAGCAAAAAACACAGCATCAATGAGACCGGACGGTGTCCCGGGCTGCGTTTTACATGAGCTCCAAGAAGAACTGAACCCTCACTTAAAATTACTATTCAGTCTCAGCCTTACAACAGGATATGTACCCAAAGAATGGCGTACAGCAACAGTGGTCCCACTCCATAAAGGTGGTGCCACAACGGACCCCGGGAACTATCGCCCTATAAGCCTAACTAGCCTGGTTTGCAAAGCTATGGAGCATATCATCATGGAACTCAAAGACATTGGGAACCTCCAAACACTGGATCCTACCCAATTTGGCTTTGTTAAGGGCAGATCCTGCCTCTTGAACCTGGTTGAATTCTTTGAAACAGTCACCAAGGCCATAGACGAAGGGAAGGTAGTCCACCCAGCCTACCTTTACCTTGCAAAAGCCTTCGACACAATACCCCACTAGGGCATCATAAATAAGCTCACCAGCTTAAATATCAACCCCTATGTCACAAGATGGGTTGCAAACTCGCTTAGGGATAGAACCCACATGGTCAGAATTGCAGGTGCCATGTCAGACTCTAAACCAGTTACAAGTGGCGTCCTACAAGGCTGAGTCTTGGGACCTCTCTTGTTCGGTATATGTTTCTCTGAGGTACAGGCTAACACAGGAGGACTATGGCTGACAAAGTTTGCAGATGACTGCAAACTGGGGGCCATAATCGACTCGCCGGCTGACACAAGCATCCTCCAAAAAGGTCTCACAGACGGATAACTGGTGCCAGAGCCATGGCCTAAAGCTAAATGCCAGAAAGTGCATAGTCATTCCCTTTGGGAAAAACAAAGTGCCCACAAATTCCAACATAGGTGGAAATCCATTAAATACGGAAGTAGTAATTAGGGATTTGGGGACCCAAGTAGATTGCAATCTCTCCTTTGACAATCACATTGCCAAAGTGGTGAGAAAGACATTCTATATAGCCCACATTATCATAAAGGGGTTCACATCTAGATCAAGAGAGGTCATTGTGCCCCTCTACTCTTCACTCATCAGGCCCATAATTGAATACAATGCCCCATTTGGATGTACCTTACCCGACACCTGCTACAACTAGAAAGACCCCAAAAGTACCTCACCAAGAGGATCAAGGGAGTCAAACAGATGCCCTACGTAGTTAGGCTAAAGTAACTCCAGCTCTACTCAGTTGCTTACCGCCTACACAGAGGCGACCTGTGCCTGACGTATAAAGCCATGTCCAACCCTGAATTAATGGACATGCTCCACCTCAAGAAATCCAAATCCATCAGAGCTACATGCTCCAGTGACTTAAACCTCAGCACAGAAATAAATAGAACATGCTGGAGGGACAGATTCATATCCCAGAGGCTCCCCTCACTCAAACAAAATCCCAATCCATGTTAGACAGAGCCCCTCAATGACCCTCTTCAAGAAGAATCTTGACGTTTAGATGGGAGATCGTAAATTTACCCCTGGGATCTGTTCTGTGTCGCTGCTAGACAGAGGCATGGTAAACTAACCTTAAATGGGCTATCTTCTGTGACCTACTATACAGAGGCACAGTCAACTAATCTAAAATGGGTGCGAAAGCCAAACACACTCTGGCTAGGCTTGTAAATGCCCTAGGGCAGATAGCCTAGTATCAACCTATGAACTTTTATACCTATGAACCTCCCAAGGGGGCTGCCAAGAGAGATTTGTTTGGCAGCTGTAGTGGGAAGTCATTGGAGCTGCTTTTTATATGGTTGGGGCCTGTCGTCCCCTTCTTTCTGGCCTGATGCAACCCACTGTCGAGGCCTGTAAGGACCTTGTGTTTGACCTCTACCTCTTGGACGTCTATATCTTCCCCTTTGAGGTCTGTCTGTAATTGGAAAGGACCAATTTTTAGTTGGCCAGTTTCTGCTAAATCTAGGAGGCGGAACCTGTAAGAAATCCTTCACCATTTGCATAGATTTTGCCTTATCCTCCATTTTCTTTAATACCTCTTCTGCCTTAACTCCAAATAACACATCCTGCTGCAAAGGTGCATCCAATAATTTTTCATTAACATGATCTGGTAACGTATGTTCTTTTAACCAAGCATGTCTTCTAATAACAGAACCTGTAACTGCTGCTCTGCAGGAGGCCTATAGAGAATCAAAACCACATTGCAAAGTATGCTTTCCCACTTGTTCAGCTGCAAGTAATAAATCCTGCATTTCTTTAAAATTAGGAGGATCTGATTATGGAAGCATTTTTTGATTTAACTGAGACAGTAAAAATTGCTGATATTTTAGCATGTGAAACTGGCAATTTAAAGCTCTCATTGCTAAAGTTGCAGACGTATATACTTTCTTTCCCCATCTGTCTAATGCTCTGGAATCTCTGTCAGAGGGAACTGGATTCTTGGGTCCCTGAGAAATAGTTTCAGGGTCAGCTACAGGGCTTTTATACAGGAATTTGTGAGAGTCAGGGACTCTGTAGTATCTGTCAGGTTTAACAGGGGCTGGAGGTAAGGAATCAGGATTTAAGCTGGATTCAGTATACACATCATCCACAATATCAAACACTGGCGGAATAGCAAAGGGTCTGTGTTGAGGTAATAAAAGGAAGTCTCTGAGCCTTTTCTTGGATTCTGAGTAATCCTGGCCTTCCCAGTGGAAATGCTGCTTCATGGTATGTAGGGTTTCCCCAAAGGAGTAGTCCTCAGGCGGTGAGGCTGATGGAATTGATTCGTCAGCATCAGAATCCTCATAAGGGGGTAAAGAATATCCTAGGTCTGAGGATGAATCAGAAGAGATGGACACCTGGTCGGATGAGTCATAGTCTGCATCCTGTCTAGGCCTTTTATCAGGAGGGGGATGGGACCCCCTGATCAGAGTGATTAGGTCTTCGGCCATTTTGAGCATTTGTTTCTTAGGCATGGAGGCCTGTCCTGGAGAATGCTGTATTTGTTTCTTTGATTTTAAAGGAGGCTTAGACTTAGCTGAGGGTTTAATGCTTAACTGAGTAGGTCTGAAGACACCCTCTGAAGCAGTGGGTTGCTCAGCTACTCCGGATCCCTCTGAAAGGTTAATTTCAGTAGGCTGAATAACGTGTGCGTCTGAAGGCCCAGCCAATCTCCATGTGGGAGTCAGAGGCGGCCTGTGGTTCTGCAGATGCGGTCGTCAGGGGCTGCGAAAGTGCCTCGCTGAAAACCAGAGAACCGGCGACTGGCCTAGAAGAGGCTTTGTCGTCAGTTTTGGGCCTCGGATGCCTATCCTTGTCTTTGTGCTTTTTGTGTATTCTGGTCATCGGAAGTTCCGACGGCATGGTATAATTGAATTTTCTACCAAAATAATGACGGGCAAAATCAAACCGACGTTTAATAGAGTGCTTGTTAAACCTAGCACAAAACCGACAACCAGTGACGTCGTGGTCTGGGCCTAGGCATGGGATACAATAGGAACGGAACTCCTTATGAGATATTTGCTTCCCACAAGAAATACAGTTATTAACTTTTACTGACATCGGTCTGAGGCAAGAAAAAGTTTCCCCAACGGGGTACTTAGCTTTGTAGAAGACTTCAGTACTGGATTCAGAATGAAAATTTCAGGAGACGGCCGACCGGCACTTGCAAACTGCTTTTGCTTTGGGCACCGCGTGGCAAGAAAGACTGAAGAAAATGGCGTCGGCTGCATCTTATATATACCCCTGTCGCACTGACGTCAGGGAGGAGGCGACAGCAACTGACGCCGGACCAAGACTTTGGAACTCAGGCTGACTGGGGAACCGCCTGATGGCAGGATAACCCAAGTGTAATGACTGCAGCAGTGTAACACAATGAACATCCTAAATTAGCAGTGCACCTTCACGGTACAGAGATCCTTCTACCAGATTTCTGATGCAGTTAAGAAAATGGTGAGATGAAAATACTGCTTCTTTTACAACTCACCCTGCTTGCTTATGTACCACATAACAGTGGTGTTGTCCGTCTTTACCAATAATTGTCCTGGAAGAAAGTGGTCCTTGAAGGCTGTCAGAGCATTTTGTAATGCTAACATTTCTTTTTGACTGATATGCAGGTGCATTTGACTTGGGTTCCATTTGCCCTGAATGCACTGCCCTGCCAAGTGAGCCCCTCATGCATAGTCTGATGCATCTGTAGTTAGGGTATGGGCAGCAGGCGGTAAAGTGAATGGCAGTCCCTTGTTTTGGTGGCAGGCCTCTGCCCACGAAAGGAACTCTATCTTTAGAAAAGGTATGATAGGAATCATTGATTCTAGATCCTGAGAATGTTGATACCACTGTAGCTTCCTCATATGCAGTCTTGCATATGGAATTAGTAGAATACAAGAGGTCATGAACCCCTGTGCTTGCAGTATTTTTCTTGCAGATAGCTGGGTCTTTGTGGCAAGTAGATCGCAGTAGGCTGTCAAAATTAACTTCTTTCTCTGGCATGAGGTAGGCCATCCGCGAAGTTGTAGTGAAGCTTGCTCCCAGGAATACAATTTGTTGGCAGGGTACAAGATTGGATTTATTTTTGTGTATGGTGTACCCCAGAGAAATTAGCAATTTTTTCACAACTGCCAAATGATTTAATAGCATGTCCTGGCTTTCCACCTGAATTAGACAATCATCCAGGTATGGGTATATCTGAATATTTCTTAGCCTGCAAAATGTAATGATTGGAGCTAGGCACTTTGTGAAAACCCTGGGCGCAGTAGATAAGCCAAAGGGCAGTGCAGAGAAGTGATAGTGCATGTAGCCTGCTCTGAAGAGTAGGTATCTTCTGCGAGATTCCCTTATTGGGATGTACAGGTAAGGCTTCCATTAAATCCAGTGTTGCCAACCAGGCATTTTTGCCTAGCATGGGAAGCAGCTGATGAAGAATTAGCAACTTGAATTTTGGGATTACCAAAAATGTGTCTTGAGTAAAAACCTTGCCCCCATTCTTCTTGTGGGACAGGTTGAATAGCCCTGATGCCTAAAAAAGAGAGAACCTGCTTTTGAGCCTCTGCGCACTGATTTGTGGGTAGGTCTGGCCAACCATTTGGGGTTGGTAAGGAGTGGAAGTGGAATCTGTATCCTTGGGAAACTATATTTAGAACCCATTTGTCCTGGGTAATGAGTTTCCAATTTTTTGCATGCAGGGCGATCTTTCCCCCATAAAGAAACAGTCAGTTGAGCAGGGCTTGGAAGGTTTAAAGTTAAGTCATTGAGGCAATTTACCACAGGGGGCAGTCTTACTACTCCCTACTTTGGAAGTGGGAGCCAACCACTGCTTAGTCCTGTGAGCACCCTGGGGCAGAAGCCTGGGTGTTCTCCTGGTTCTGGGTTTGGACTGAGAAGGCCTGGAAGAGGCAGGAGAAGACCAATTCTTAGTGGGCCAATGCCTACTAAATCTGGGAGGCTGTACTTGCAGGAAATCTGACAGTTTGCATAGATTTAGCTTTTTCCTCCATATTTTTAAGTACTACTTCTGCTTTATTGCCAAACAGGCGGTCATGGTTTAATAGAGCATCCAGTAATTTAGCTTTAACATGATCTAGGAAAGATTGCTCCTTAAGCCAAGCATGCCTTCTAAGTACAGACCCAGTGACAGCAGCCCTGCAAGATGCCTCTAATAAACCAAAACTCAGGATCCGCAGTAGGATTTTTAAACAGGAACTCGAGAGAGTCAGGTACCCTGTTATACTGGTCAGGTTTTCTGGGAGCAGGAGGTGTCAAGGGCCAGGCTAGATTCTGAGAAAGCATCAACTACAATGTCCAGAACAGGAGGGATAGCTAAAGGCCTGTGTTGAGGCAGGAGTAAGAATTTCCTAAGCCTCTTTTTGGAGTCAGAGTAATCCTGGCTTTCCCAGCGGAAATGCTCCCTAAGAGGATGCAAGGTTTCACCAAAACAGAACTCCTCTGGAGGAGAAGCAGGGGGAATGGAGTCCTCTGCATCAGAATCCTCATAGGTAGATAAGGGCAAATCCTAGTCATCAGAAAAAACAGAAATTTCAGAATCCTGATCAGAAGAACCAGAAGGAAAATTTGTTCCAGGTCTCTTAGAGGGAGAAGGGTGGCTTCCCCTGTTTAGAGAGTAATAAGGTCTTCAGCCAATCTCATCATTTGTTTTTTAGGCATAGGGGCATGACCATGCCGTCTGGGTGTTGGTTTTCTAGGCATGGATCGAGTTTTAGGCCTTGAAGAAGAAGATGGCTTCAGTTTAATATGCAAGTCAGTAGGCCTGAATACACCCTCAGAAGCTGGTGCCTGCACAGTGGCTCCGGACCCATCCAAGGTAGAGACATCCGCAGGTTCCACAGTTAAAGCATCTCGCGGCATACCGGACTCCGAATGGGTCTCAGTAGAGACCTGCAAATCTGAAGTAGTGGGTATCAGGGACTGCAAAAGCACCTGAGTACCACCGAACTGGCGACTAGCTTAGGAGAAGTGTCGCTGGCAGCTTTGGACCTATGCGGTCTGTCTATGCATTTACCTTTGCGTTTTTTCAGAATGTCGGTAGTCGGGTGGCTTACCGAAGCCATTTCTGGATAATTGAACTAAGTACCAAAATATTTAGATGCGAAAATGAACAGACAACGAATAGTATGAGGTTTGAATAAGGCACAAAACTGACATCGAGGTACGTCGTGGTCTGGGCCTAGGCAAGGAATGCAATACAAATGAAAATCTTTATGAGGTATTTGCTTTCCACAAGAAATACAATTAACTTTTACTGACATCGGTTTAGAGCAAGAAAAAGGTTCCCCAATGGGGTACTTAGCTTAGTTGAAGACTTTGGATCTGAAACTCGAAAACTAAAATTTCAGGAGTCAGCCAACAGGCACTTGTGAACTGCTTCGGGCACCGCATGGCAGGAAAGAATGATGTAATGGCATCGGCTGCATGCTTTATACCAGACTACCTGACGTCATGAAAGATGAGACAGCAACCAACGCAGGACCCAAGTCTTTGATAATCAGGCCGACTGAAGGCTACTGCAAGAATATAACCCAAATGTGATGACTCCAACAGTGAAACACGAAAAACTCTAACTGAAGGAATCTCCCATGAAAACTATACATACTGACGCATCAGATAGTACCTATAATATCCAAAGATTATCCAGATGCTCTGCAGCAGCAAAATAATAAACTCTTGGAAAGTCACCACATGGAGACAATTTTGCTGGATATTATTTTAGTTGCTGAGGTGGAATATGGGATAAAACTGTCCAAACTCTCTGGAATAAGAAAAAAGTGGGCACAGAACCTCTAACGTCATTCTGACTGACCATCCATCTTCACGTCCCACTTGAACAGCTAATGGATCTAACCAAACAATTCTGCAGACAGATTTGTGTCAGGTAGCACAACCTTTTGTAAGGGAACCCTAACAGCAATATGATGGGCTGACTGCAGCCATGTACAGGACCTAAAAGCACTTTTATGATGTTTCCAAAGATGATCAAATTTCAAAAAACCAACTCCAAAGGCAGCCTTATTCAGTAAATCAAGAGTACAACTGACAGGGCAGTGGGCCTGTAACTCCTGAATGACAGAGTGCATTGAAAAGGATAATTCCAAATGATGCTTGACACATCAGTGGTGTACAGGGATAAAGCCCTAAAAGTAGTCCAGTCGACTGGGGTTTCAGACAAATGAGTGAGTTGGCAGGGAGGGATGAGCATGCCCATTCTAGGTTTTAAGAGCATTCACTGATGAGACTCACTTAGGGAGACAAAGGCTTAAGAGAAGAGATGCTCTCAGATTAATAAACGAGTAAGGGAAGTGGGGCAGGGAGTGGGTAGGGCATGTACTCCTGCAGCCTGCAGATTCTCCTTAGGCCTCCACTGAAAAGGGGTAGCTTTCTGCTCATTTGGACTATCCTGGTAACTAAATGTAATGAATATCCATAAGAAAAAAAACTATAGGATTTCCTTGTAATCTATTACCAGCCCCAGCAATACTGGAGTACTTCTGGAGGGTAGAAGACAAGCTGGTAGACCCGACGTGGATGTGGGGATGGGCCGGTGAAAAATTATACCTCAGGGGGAACCAAAAATTAAAAAAAAGACTAAATGATGACGGTTTTCCGAGAGTCTATAAGGAGGCTTCTTTTAGGGTTAACCAGCTCTGAAAAAGGTAGAAGAGGCTAAAGGAGGATTATAGACGTCCCCCACAGTAATAGTACACTTATGTTTGAGAGGTCATCTACAACATCCTAAATGGCAGGAAAAAAATGAAGATCCCCTTGAAAGGAGCATCTAGGGTGGAATTTTTGAGCTCTTTCTGAACAAAGGATAATTTCACTATGTTCATACAGCAGTTTAGGGTTTTAGATCCCTCATCCAATGATAAGCTAGAAAAAAATGTTATGATCACTGGGCCCTGTGCTGGACTAAGATCAACTACAACTCAGCACAATGAAGCCTACTCAGTAAGTGCAAAGCCAGGAATTTTTACCAAGTATCGGTTTTCTTGTAGATGGTAGCAGAAGAGTTAAAAATGCTTCAAACTTGCAAGAATGGTAGACGAGTGTTCCATAAAGGGATGACACAAGGCTTCCCCCTTCTTCCCCAAATTGTCGTTAAGACCTTTCAGAGGGAACATACGGGAGTCATGGCCATTCAATAAAATATTTCCAAGAGAAAGAAAGGGAATTATAGGCCATTCAATACATGACTTCACAAGTCACAAAGTATCTCTAAAGGAGAGATCTTCCAAAGGGAACTGTAGGATAGTGATACTCCAAATACCTATCAGCTTTAGAGAAAAAAACACCAGCATGACAAACCTTTCAAAGGATCCTGGGAGAAAAAGAGTTTTCCAAGCATACCAGCTATAGAATGAGTGAGCTCATGCACAGACTCACATGACGACAAGCATGCGACTGTAAAGTGCTTTAGGTCAAGTGAAAAGGATCCACTGCTGTGAAATGTGCTCATAAATGGCAACATGGAGCCTCAGAGGTCTTATAAGATAATAAGAGGTTACTAGGCACAAGTTCTAGAACCTTTGTAAGCCTAACAATTCATGTATCAATTTTCCCAATTATCAATGCCCAAGAGCTAGAATGGCTTTGGTATATGTCTTGATCTTAGGGCATCTACAAGCTCCCCCACTCCATAAGGGATACAGGTGACAAAGCCTGGGGTGAATCTGTAATTTCAAATCCATTGACCCAAAATGCATTTGAATAAACTTAGGGAAGAGCTCTGCTTCACATGACTGAGGAGTCTGTTCCAGAGAAGGGGAAATCTCTGAAATACATATCTATGCCTCCAATATGTTTTGTTTATGTCACAGATGATGTTAATATCCTTGGATTAGATAATACTAAAGCTGCTTGTTTTGCTAATGTGTAGCAGATCCATTAGGGCTACATCACAGAATGCCTTGTAAGTTAGGCATAGATTGCCCTTCAGTACTCTGAAGGAGAGAGAAAGTACAGGGGGACAGGGCATTTGAGTTGGTCCACATAGGACATGTTATTTATACCCTGTATTATTTTAGTGAGGTACGTCTGTGGCTGCTTCAGCTGCTACAAATGCCTGGTCAGGTAAATGCCAAAGTGTGCAGTGTACCCAATTACTGGTCGAATAAGGGACAAATATAGTGGGACAATGATCTCCTCGGATCTAAATGCCATGCACTTACTAATAACTTGTGCCACACAGAACGATTTTCTCACCAGTATGAACACATGGTGATCAAATTTGAGGTTACTGTCAAGCTGAGTTCTCAAGTCCCTTACCACTGGGTCTACTCTTAGAGGAGTGTTATTACTGTTATACCTTGCAGAGATGGTCGTCCTAAAGGATGTGTGTATTTTTTGGAGGTAGTTTTAAGCCATGGCTCATGCAGAACTTGCCTGTATCAGACCCTCCAGGAGGACAGATCTTTGAGGGATTAAATGATTGCACACAACTAAAATTTGTAAGCAGTTTTAGTTAACCAAATGCCCTCTGCATTTGCCTTGACTTCAGAGAAATGCATTCTGAACAGGAAAGGTGCCAAGTACCGGGTTTTGTGGGACACTACTAGTAACATCTCCCGGTGGAGGTGGATTCTCCCACCATATCTTCATTTGTCCTATCCATGAGCCATAGGACTATCAAGTAACACAGAGATTTAATTTGTGAGTTTGTCTACAATACCCAAGTGAGGTATTGTGTCAAGTGCCTTTGGAAGGTTGAGGTAGGCGCCTTTCTGTCCTCTTCCACGTCTTGAATGATCTCAAAATCCACCAGGTTTAGTACGCATGACCTGCCCTTGACAAAACAAAAGTGGGATGGGTCCAGCAGCAGACGTGCAGACTAGCTGCTCGAAACTGTTTATATGGCCAAAATCCAAGAATCTTTGAGTGTGCATGTTAATGGTTGTGTATATATCATTGAATATGGTGATGAAATAGCCATTGACTTTGGCGTTAGGCTGAATGGTAACTCAAGTACATAGTATGGTTATCCTGGGTCATACAGAGGGGCCTATAGTTAACAAGGATATAGTACGGGACTTTACCAAAGCTTAGTTGGACAGTGTAGCTCAAGCATTTAACATCGTTTGACCAATCTTGGTGTGTTATTTTTTATTCAGATTATACACCTCCACCTCTTGTGCCTTCTTATGTGGAAGGCATTATAGCCTTGCACTGCCGGGATGCCTTCCGACGCTTTAAAGAATATGGTTTAAGCACATGGGCTCCAAACCAGTTATTTTATATTAGGAAGGTTTGTGGTACACACTCTTGTAGAAGGAAAAGAAAGCCTTCACCCTTCTGAGCAGGGAACTGCTGGTGAAGGCTTATTGTGGCTGTTGCTCTAAGTAACTTTATTCTGGTCTGTGGTCTGCACTCTTGTGGAATTACTATCTATCTATACATATACATATACATATATATATATACACACACACACACACACACACACACACACACATCCAAGCAGCAGAGAGCTAAAAGAGTGACTTTCTACCAGATATAAGTATTTTTGTGGCTTTCCCACTGTTAAGCTAGCGACTGCATTTTCGCCTGTTTTTACCTTTTCCTTTTTTTCCTTTTTCTTTTTAAAGTTT
>NC_056732.1:1012474654-1012479654 GCF_019279795.1 Protopterus annectens
TTTTCTCATTTTAAAATTTCTGCACTTATGCATTTTAAAACCAATTTTTTATGAATTGGTACTGATTTTTATTTGAATTTATTTAAATATATTTTAATGCATTTAAATGCAAGGTTAATTGAATTATGGAATAATCGAAATTTAAACTAATCAACCTATGGGCTTTTCAAGCACTTTATATGGAGTGTAGTGTATTCAGTTATGTTTTACACTTGATAAAGCCCTGCGTAAGACCAAGCTAAAGCGCTCATGTTGTGGATTTTGGCAATAAATTTCTTCGTTTTGGATTAAATTGGACTTCGTGTTTTGTATCCTTGTGGTGGGTCAACTGTACTTGCAGCAGTTTGAATTTGAACTTTTTAACAGTTTGGCAGCGATAACCAGAAGAAGTCATTTCCGTATTTCACTTAAAGCTAAAACTCAGACTAGAGTTAGATTTACCCAGAGCCTTTAAAAAGGCACTGTGTGTTGGAACAACAAAACACGCGGACTCCAGAGGAAAGATTGAGCGCTTTCGTTCGCTATTTTATTCCAAACAATCGAACTTCTTCAGAATCTAAATAAGTGCATTCATACAACAGTTTAAATACTTCTAGTGATGTCATTACTGACTCATAGATGTGGGGAGGTAACTGTGGGAGTGTTACCTGATCCACTTGAGGATGCATTTTATGTTTAAGCTGCCATTCAAGCCAGGGTAGTTGTCCGCCCCTAATTTAATCTGCCATTTCAGTTCTCTGACTTCCAGTGGTGTGCTGGAGTCTTCAGTGAAACTGGTGACTTTTTCTAGTACCAGGAAACTGAAATTGGGAGGATTTTTACATTGGGGTGCATGTTTGGCAAGGGCATTGTTGCTATCTGATCTGCGTATAGCCTGATAATGCTCTTTTATCCTATCACTCAGTTTCCTGGTGGTCATTCCCACGTAGAAACTTTTGCAGTGAGTGCATTGGCTAAGGTACACTACATTAGTGGAATTGCAGTTGTGGTTGCCATGCAATTTGATGGGTTTTTTGGAGGTGCCTATGGTGGGGCTGTCTTCCGAGCAAATGTATTGGCAACATATGCATTGTCCACATGGAAAGGTACCTGGGGTTTCTGTCAGATCACTGGGCCTTCTTTTGAGCCTGTCTTTATTTTCTAGGAGGGTTTTAAGGGACTGTCCCTTTTTGTAGGTGAACACTGGGGCGTCCCTTTTTGTAGGTGAACACTGGGGCTTCCCCTAGTGTTTTTCTGGAATCTGGGTTGCAATTGAGTATGTCCCAGTTGTGGGCAATGGTATTCCTGATGTGGTTTGCATCAGTAGATATTGGAATTGGAAATCTTGGCAATGGGTCTTCTCTTGGTTTAATAACAAATACGAAGCTCCGTTCAAATAAACAGATAGTCTTTAATGTAGCTTAAAATCCACCAAATTGAGCGCTTTCATCTGCCCTAAGCAGACTTCATCAGAATAATTAATAAACAGTGCCTCACATTTTTATACCATTCTACTACTGCAGTAATTATTCAATAATTGACAAATTACAACAAATAAAATCAATCATTCCATAAACCTGTTAATATAACAGTGAATATAAATGGTTAGGTTGTCCAAACTGAATTTAACCCATTGGTATATTTCTACTTTTTAATCCTCTGTCTATACTGTGCATATATATACTTAAAAATACTGATGCTGTCATTACATATGTGGTATATTTTATAATTTATATATTATATTAAATATATATACTAATATATTTTGATTAATTAAACTTTTAAATATATTTCTTGATATAATTATATTGTTTCATGCTACAATATGAGTTATTATATTTCAAAAATAAACATAAATAATGTAACTTATTGTATAATAAAACCTGTACATAATAAATGTAATAAATATAATAAATATTATTGGGTATACTTCACAGGGCTAAAAATAAACAAAGTTATAAATAGAATTGGAAGACAATATGGAAATATAAAAAAGCATGAAATTAGAAAAGTGAATTTATGACTGTAGTAAATAGGACACTTATATATTAGTGTAGTGTAGTGAGTTGTACTCTTGAAATTCACAATATAAAATATTCATGTTACCATAAAAATGTTAATTAAAACATATAATAAATAAATAATTATGTAAAATTTTGTTAATAAAAACAATCATTCATGGTCCTAGTAAATATTATATATCAGAACAGAGTCAAACTGAGGCAGCTTTATCAATAAGTATCGCCTTTATATTAATATATTTGTTGAGACCAGGGAGATAATTTGATTTCAGTCTCAACTTCCACTTGATCTCTCTCAGTAGTAGGTTATTCTTAAAATCACCTCCCCTAGTGTCAGTTTTCATTAATTCTAAAATGGCAAACTTGAAATCTGTAAAACCTACACAATTTACAGAATGTTTATAGAGGGCACTGGTCTCTTTTTTCACCTTGATGTCATTGGTGTGCTCATAGATTCTCTCCCTCAGTGCCCTCTCGGTTTTGCCTACATAGAAGGAGGTGCATTTAGTACAAGTGGCTAAATAAACTAACATCCTACTACGGCAATTACCTTTACAAAAGGATACCTTACTGTTAAGACCATTCTTGAGTGTTGTGTCCTCAGCCTGATTAATGTATATACATTGTCAACAACTCCCACACTTAGTTCCTTTCTTTATATTTTTATCAAATATAATTCTATCTCTCTCAAATAATCTTTTAAAATTCATGCCCGTCTTGTAGGTCAGTAATGGTTTATTTCCAACAATTTCATATATTTCTCTATTGGTTTTCATAATGGACCAATTTTCTTCTAAAATTCTATTAAAACAATCTGAAAATTCATTATATTCTGTAATACATGCCCTCGAAAAATCCTTTGTTTTGTGACTTTGATATTCTTTATATGTTAATTTTTGTCCTAACAGGGGCTTGTATTTGTTACCCCACCCTGTGTATACTTCATCCAAAATTTCACCGACTAATTCTCTAGGATAACCTCTTTCTAAAAATTTTTCCATCAGAAATATAAACTCATTCAATAAATCCTTATGTTCTGAGGTCATTCTTGCAATTCTAACAGCCTGTCCCTTAATAACACTTTTCTTTTGATGAAACGGGTGTAGGCTGTTAAAATGAAGGTAGCTATTACACCAGGTATTTTTTCGAAAAATATTCGACTTGAAACCTTTTACTTTTTTACTTAGAGTAATATCCAAGTAATTAATACTCTGATCCTGTACTTCATGGGTGAATGACAAAAAATTGGTGGTTTCATTAATATATTTCATGAATTCCTCCAATTCATTTTCATCATCATCTTCCCAAACAAGGAAGATATCGTCCAAGAACCTAAGATAGATTTTAATATTTTTCTTAAATGTACTAGGAAAGATGTATTTCTCCTCCCAACCAAGGAGGACAAGATTTGCATATATGGGGGCACAAGCTGCCCCCATAGCTACCCCCATCACTTGTCTATAATATTCTCCCTGAAAGGTTATAAAATTGTTGTCCAAAACTATTTCTGTCAACTCCAATGTTAATAGTTTTGTATCAGTTGAGGCCTCTAGGTATCTATGAACGATGTCCTCAAAATATTCAAACCCCACATCCCTAGGAATACACGTAAAAAGGTCCCTAACATCCACAGTAACCAGTTTACAAGTCTCAGACCACAAATTTTCATTAATTTTACCCAAGAAATCCCATGAATCTTGAACTAAATGTTCCTGTTTTTTAACAATATCTTTTAGTGTTTGGTCAATAAATACTGCCAATGGGTGGGTCTTAGAATTCTTTGCTGAAACTATAAGACGTAAAGGAGGTTCCAGTATATTTTTATGAATTTTAGGTATTCCAAAGAATTGGGATATACGTGGATACTTTTGTTTTAAAAAATTGTAAATCCCAATTTCTATCCTATTTTCTATAAGGTACTCTTCCAACAGTGAATCTATTCTTTTGTAAGCTGTTTGAACTTCATTAAATGAAACCATTGTATAGGTTTCTTTGTCATTCAACAAAGTGGTTAACACATCATTATATGCTTCCTGTTGAAAAATAACTACTCCCCCTCCTTTATCCGGTTCTTCTTCTTCTCTTGGTTTAGCTTGCTTCGGGGACCCATAGACTAGGATGGGTCGGTGTCTAGAATGTCTGTGTTCATATACTTCTTGGGCAATTCTCTCTACAAGGGTTTCAGGATAGTCTCTTTCCAGAAACATGATCTTGAGAGCGTCACTTTCTGCTATGTATTGTTCGTCATTGCTTACTATCCTGCTTAGACGGACAAATTGCCCTTTAACAACATTCCTTTTCATGTAGCTTGGGTGTAAGCTATTGTAGTTAAGGAGGTTGTTGCGGTGGGTAGGTTTTCTGTATAGGGTAGAGGTAAATTCTTGGTTTTGGGACAAAAGGTTAAGTTGAATGTCTAGGAAGGTGACAGTATGTCCTGATCCTGAAGTGGTGAACTGCAGGAACGGAATACTGTTTTTTATTTGTTCTGTGAAGTTGTCTAGTTCTTGTGGGGTGCCTTCCCACAGCAAGAAAAGGTCATCTATGTATCTTTTATAGAGCGTAACCTTTTCAAAGCCTTGTAGTTTGGAGAGGGTATCTTCCTCCCAGGCACTAAGGACAAGGTTGGCATAGGCTGGTGCCATTTTGGCTCCCATGGCAACTCCTTTCCTTTGTTTGTAGATGGTGTCTTCGAAAGAGAAGTAGTTGTTCTCTAGTACTAGTTGTAGCAGAGTGCAGTAAGTATCTGCTCTGTTTTGTGAAATATTTCTGTGTAGTACTAGGTACTTGTTTACCATTTCAATCCCTTCTTTATGTGGGATGCTAGGGTACAGAGCCACAACATCTAGTGTGATGAGTGTGTACTCTTTTTTACTGCTGTCTTTTTGTATTTTGTGGATTTCATTAAGGAAATCCCATGAATCTTTTAGGTAGAATCTGGAGGTTTGTACAATGGGGTTAAAGTAGAAGTCTAGTAGCTCGGAAATATATTCCGTTTTAGTC
>NC_056732.1:1012484654-1012493134 GCF_019279795.1 Protopterus annectens
AGACCTCTGAGTTTTACCTTAAAGACTCGTGGGAATTCCTCAACAGGATCCACCAGTTTCAAAGATCAAACCCCCACACTAAAGTTACCCTGGTTACGCTGGACATTGTAGCCCTCTACCCCAGCATACCCCACCAAGAAGGATGCAATCTGGTATTTGACTACCTCACCAAACACAGGAACATAGATCCTGGCAGAGCAAACACCCTCTGCACCCTACTTAAACTGGTACTTGATAACAACTTTTTCAGCTTTGAAAACAAAATTTATCAACAGCTGAAAGGAGTTGCCATGGGTGCCAAAATGGCCCCATCCTATGCCAACCTCGTACTCAGTGCATGGGAAGCTGACACCCTTAAGCACCTAAAGGGCTTTGACAGGGTTGCTCTATACCTACGCTATATAGATGATATAGCACTTATTTGGACAGGGACAGACAGAGAACTAGATCTATTCCTGGACAAAACAAGAAACAGCATCAAATTCCTGAACTTCACGGTGGCAGGAAAAGGTAACCATATCAATTTCCTTGATGTCCGCCTCACTAGGGACCCCACCACAGGCCTTTTTGAATCCACGGTTTACAGAAAACCAACCCATAGTAACCAATACCTTGACTACAGGAGTGCACACCCGCACTTCATGAAGAGGAATGTAGTCAAAGGCCAGCTAGTCAGACTTAGCAGACTAGTAAGCAATGACTCTGAATTCGATAAAGAGGCTATGGTACTTAAAGGACTGTTCACGGAAAAGCATTACCCGCCTGCCCTGCTTGACCAAACTATCAGCGATGTCACAGCCAACAGGCACAGCAGACACCAACCCATTCTTACATATGGGTTCAATAACGCTCACAAAAAACCTGAAACTTTTGTTCCAAGATTCCCCCTGCCCATAGGGGGCAATGCCAACCTCATCCGGCACAGCATTGAGAGCAACTGGGATATCCTCCTAGCACACCCAGAGGTTAGCAAAGCAGTGGGCTCCAAACCCTGCTTTACTTATAAAAAATCCCACTCCCTAAAACTGTTCCTGGAACAAAAGAAATTCAGTCCCAGCAACAGCTCAAACCCCCGAAGAGGCACACACCCATGCGGAGAATGCAACTACTGCAAATTCATCCTCACCACAGACTACATCCTGTCTAAATATGAGGAGTCTCCGATCCAAATTTTCGGGTCATACAACTGTAACACCACACAAGTGGTTTACTACAGCAAGTGTATAAAATGCGCAGCATTTTACATAGGCATGACCACGCGCCGACTAAGAGACAGAATCAGCGAGCACATGCAAGCCATTAAAAGGAATGATCATACAAATGCACTTGCCAAGCACACAGCGTACTGTAGGAACCCAGCATACGAATTCCTAGTACTAGATACAGCCCTTAACTTTAGCAACACCTCCAGCATCCCACTAGAGGTAAAAGAACTTACATGGCAAGTTAGACTAGCTGCTGACACACCCCCAGGGCTCAACGGCGCCTTAAACATTAAATGCTTACTTAAAGCCAAACGATGAACTACTCCAATTACGTCACCAATATGCTAATTCATTTGTGTAATACTGTATTTAAAGAAAAGCTTCTCTGTTCCTCTGTAAAAGATTTCTGAAGAAGTTCAAAGAAAATAAATGAACGAAAGCGCTCAAATCTTAGAACTGCCTCCTGTCTCAGTCTGTTCCACTGTTCAATCCAGGAATACCTGTCTTTGTGTCTGTTTTAACCAAACAATTGTTGCTTCCTGGAGATAGTAACCTACAGCAAGTATTAGTCTTTTAACGCCACTATCCGAACATGGAAGACCCGACCGGAGCCAGCGGAGGAACATCTACCCAAGACCTGCTAAACCTCTCGATATATAGCATACCGTCCGGTATGGCAGACCTGGCAAAAACTCTCTCGCAATCATCTGCGATTGCAGAAAACCTAGCGAGACAACTACATGGCAACCAACGCGGCCAAAGAGCACCCGCCACGGCAGCCAACATTAACTACAACAACCAGGGCAGAGATAACAACCCTAAGAAAACTCTAATGGAACAATTCGTTAATGACGACACCAGCAATCCGTTTTCTCAATACCAACCTGCAGAACACGCCAGAGTAGCCACGAGAAGTAAGACACCCAGCAGTAACCAACTGACCCTGGGGGACTGTAGATTTCTTATCTTCCAACTAGAAAAACTGATCATAAAATATAAAACGCTGGAACTCGACAACTTCTACCTGGCAAAATGCATAGGGCTCAATATTGTGCCCAAAGGACTCAGAGTGTTCAAGTTCCCGAACAGCATTCAAGGAGACGAAGATACCTACAATGCCCTATGCGACATCTTCAACAATGCAGGACTTAAAACACTACAAGTCCTGATCAACCACAACAACAAGAAACTCGCCGACCTCAAGGAACAAATTACAGGCATCAACGAATCAATCACACAACACCACGAGTTCCCCAGACTTTCAGCAGAATGGAATACTATCAATAACAACATCGCAAGACAAGTCAACGACATCACCCAAAGAAAGAAAAAGAAACTTTCCAGGGACTGGCAAGAGTATGAAGACAAAAAAGCATATCCTGCCATCGGAGGCACAGGAGACCCCCCAGGAGAAGACCACGAGGCCAGCAACGAGCTTGATACGGATGCTGCTAGCTCCTCATCCTCATCCTCACGCTCAGGGCCGACAGCAAAGCGAGGCCCCACACCACGCCAACCTTACGGGCAACAGACCCCCGGAGATACACATAGGGTTGCAACCACCGGGGCAAACAACCATACAACTAAAAGAACAGAAAAAACAACTGGACAACAAAGAGGCATCACAACGCAACATAATGCACCAAGGGAACAGCGGCGCAACGACCCCAGTAGCCCCGGCAGCCCCAAAGCGGGCGCCCCCGGCAAAGCGCCAACAGGCAATTTTCACCGTCTTTTTTAGGGAGGGAGACGGACCCACAACCACCAGATCCAACACCGATCCCTCAGAAAACACGCGGCAGATCAAAAAATACACGGCCACGAGACAGGAATTACCGGACCAACGCTCCCATCAATCAACACCAAAGGACAATCACCACGAGGCGGAACACGGCGGGGTCCTAAACAACCTAGGCACGGCTCCCACCAACAACCAGGGAACCAGCCCCAACGACTGCCACATCCAAAGTAAAATAACTAACCTCTCCAAAGAAAATTTAAGCACAGGAACCTACAGCCTCCTAGCCAAAGGACTTAACTTCATCCCACACCAACGCACGAAAACTGCAGATGTAATCCTGGACCTTAAGCTTTTCTGCAGACATTTAAACCTAAGACATTTTTTTAAAAATAAAAAATTTAACAACAGTGACGAAAAAGAGTTAAGTTTAATGGTAAGTGGCAACAATAACTCAGCCATTGCCAGCATGTCCAATAGTTTGTACGCAGACTTGCCTAATGTTAACAATTTAGATACAGATTCGTTCATAGCAGTCTTTTCAACAGGCGATGTCGCTAATACCGTTAACACCAATACTGCCATTTCTAATGTAGTTCACGCCAACTGTGATCTTTCCAGCAACGCTAACAATGAGTTCTCTAACTCTGCCAACAATGAGTCCTCTAGCTCTGCTAAAAGTGATTCGTTGAATAATAATAGTTCCAGCACTGAGTATACCAATAATGAAGTTTTCATGCTTAACTGTGCCAATATTGATGGTTTGAATTTAGATGTATCCAATATTTTATTCTCTGAGAGTGATATTGCCAATGGTGAGCATACAGATACAGAGGTCGCCATCAGTACGGCCTCGAACTATGCAGATACGCCCTCCAGCTTTAGGTTTTGCACTGATGACCTCCTTGCCACCTCACGTGCATCCACCAGTAATGGTTTTCAACTTACACGCTCTGCTGACCCTGCAAACAACGCTCTCACAAACACACGTGGCTTGGACCACGCTGAATATGCGCCAGACGCTGAATATGCGTCAGACGCCACCAGTAACCACATGGTTGCACCCGTAGAGAGTACGAATACGTACGATTCTCAGCTAGATTTCTCTAATGGCTTAACACAAGCCGACGACCCAGTAAATCTCTACTGCACGCCATACACTGGCTCCAGACATAGAGCCAGTCACACGGCATACTCAGAGATTACTCTTGAGGCTTACCACGAGCTACAGGAAGTACCGCACCCTAGCACTACCAACAAGGAGACTCCCAGGGCAAACCCCTGCAGCCCCGAGAGCACACGCAACTCTTCTAGCTGGCTCAACCGCCACAGCCCAGAGAGCACACGCAGCTCTCTCTACTTGCTCAGCCCAGAGAGGACTGATTTAACTAGCGATAGCTCCGCTCCACCGAGACTACCACGGACTAGCACTCCCTCCCAAGGGACCGAGTCCATAGACCTACCGCAACCCCCAAACAACTCTGCAGCCAGGCCTGACACCAGTAACCACACACTGGGTCAAGCCGAAAACGGCACAATAAACAATGCTTCACAAGCATTACCCCTAAGCAGAGCACACAGACCTTGCAGTGGATCTAATAGCCGTGCAACAGGCTCGGACGCATCCAGCTCGTCCAGCACTGATAGCTCCGTGGACTTATTAACCAAAGGAGCAGTACTCAGAAGAAAGAGTACCTTTAACCCGATCCTGAATACCAACATTAATGTTTTCTCCAAAGTCTGTGAAAATCAAATCAGAACAATCTCTGCTTTGAAACCGAATACCCACAGCAACCTCAGCAAACAAGAGAAAACAGCGCTACGGTTACTCAGAAGTAACAAAAACCTCACAGTTATGAAAGCAGATAAAGGGGCAGGCATTGTCATTATGGACACAGCCACCTACAATAAGAAAATTGAAACTATCCTAAATGACCAAAGTGGCTATAAAATCATCAACAAACCAGAAGTGCTGAATAACTTCAGCAAAATAGACAGAACACTGTTTCACCTAGCCCTGAGCAAGGCCATCTCAGAAGATGACCTTGACTTCATGAAAGTCGATTCTCCAGAAGTAGGGAAACTATTTGGTATCCCTAAATTGCACAAAGACCCAACAGACCCCCCTTTAAGACACATCGTATCGTCTAAGAAAACCAAAACCGAATTCATATCCCAACTGCTTGACCACACGTTCAACCCCATAGCCCAGACCTCTGAGTTTTACCTCAAAGACTCATGGGAATTCCTCAACAGGATTCACCAGTTTCAAAATTCAAACCCCCACACTAAAGTTACCCTGGTCACGCTAGACATTGTAGCCCTTTACCCCAGCATACCCCACCAAGAAGGTTGCAAACTGGTATTTGACTACCTCACCAAACACAGGAACATAGACCCTAGCAGAGCAAACACCCTCTGCACCCTACTAAAACTAGTACTTGAGAACAACTTTTTCAGCTTTGATAACAATATTTATCAACAACTGAAAGGAGTGGCCATGGGTGCCAAAATGGCCCCTTCCTACGCCAACCTCGTACTCAGCTCATGGGAAGCTGACACCCTTAAGCACCTAAAGGGCTTTGACAGAGTTGCTCTGTACCTACGCTATATAGATGATATAGCACTTATTTGGACAGGAACAGACAGAGAACTAGATCTATTCCTGGACAAAATAAGAAACAGCATCAAGTTCTTGAACTTCACGGTAGCAGGGAAAGGTAACCACATCAATTTCCTTGACGTCCACCTCACCAGAGACCCCACCACAGGCCTCTTTGAGTCCACGGTTTACAGAAAACCGACCCATAGTAACCAATACCTTGACTACAGGAGTGCACACCCACACTTCATGAAGAGAAACGTAGTCAAAGGCCAACTAGTCAGACTTAGCAGACTAGTAAGCAAAGACTCTGACTTCGATAAAGAAGCTATGGTACTCAAAGGACTATTCACAGAAAAGCATTACCCGCCTACCCTGCTTGACCAAACTATCTGCGATGTCACAGCTAACAGACATAGCAGACACCAACCCATTCTTACATATGGGTTCATTACCGCTCATAAAAAACCTGAAACTTTTGTTCCCAGGTTCCCCCTACCCATAGGGGGCAATGCCAACCTCATCCGGCACAGCATTGAGAGCAACTGGGATATCCTCCTAGCACACCCAGAGGTTAGCAAAGCAGTTGGCACTAAACCCTGCTTTACATATAAAAAATCCCATTCCCTCAAACTCTTCCTGGAACAAAAGAATTTCAGTCCCACCAACAGTGCAAACTCCCCAAGAGGCACATACCCATGCAAAGAATGCAACTATTGCAAATTCATCCTCACCACAGACAACATCCTGTCTAAATATGAGGATCTTCCCATCCAAATTTTTGGGTCGTACAACTGTAACACCACACATGTGGTATATTACAGCAAGTGTAAAAAATGCGCAGCATTTTACATAGGCATGACCACACGCCGACTAAGAGACAGAATCAGCGAGCACATGCAAGCCATCAAAAGGAATGATCACACAAACGCACTTGCCAGGCACACTGTGTACTGCAGGAACCCAACATATGAATTCCTAGTACTTGATACATCCATTAACTTTAGCAACACCTCCAGCATCCCACTAGAGGTAAAAGAACTTACATGGCAAGTTAGACTAGCCGCTGACACACCCCCAGGGCTCAACGGGGCCTTAAACATCAAATGTTTACTTAAAGCCAAACGGTGAACTACTACGTCACCATTATGCTAATTCATTTGTGTAACACTGTATTTAAAGAAATGCATCAATGTTCCTCTGTAAAAGATTTCTGAAGAAGTTCAAAGATAATAAATGAACGAAAGCGCTCAAATCTTACAACTGCCTCCTGTCTCAGTCTGTTCCACTGTTCAATCCAGGATTACCCGTCTTAGTGTCTGTTTTAACCAAACATTTTCTGCATCCTGGAGATAGTAACCTACAGCAAATATATATATATATATATATATATATACATATATATATATATATATATATATATATATATATATATATATATATATATATATATATACATACACACACACATGTATATATATATATATATATATATATATATATACATATATACATATATACACATATATACATATATATATATATATATATATATATATATATATATATATATACACATATATATATATATATATATATATATATATATATATATAATGCACATATATATATATATATATATATGTATATATATATACACACATATATATATATATATATATGTATATATATATGTATATATATATATATATATATATATACATATATATATGTATATATATATATATATATATATATATATATATGTATATGTATATATATATATATACATGTATATATATATATATATATATATATATATATATATATATATATATATATATATATATATATATATATATCTATGTACACATATATATATATATATATATATATATATATGTATATATATATATATATATATATATATATATATATATATATATACATGTATATATGTATATATATATATATGTATATATATGTACATATATATATATATATATATATGTATATATATATATATATATATATATATATATATATATATGTATATGTATATATATATATATATATATATATATATATATATATATATAATAATAATAATATATATATATATATATATATATATATATATGTATATAATGGCTATATATATATATATATATATATATATATATATGTATGTATATATATATATATATATATATATATATATATATGTATGTGTATATATATATATATATATATATATATATATGTATATATATGTAGTTAATTTAATTGTAAATATTGTTGAAATAATTTAAAAAAATTATTGTTTGTAGATAAAAATAATTTAAGATTTATGTTTGTGTTTAACGTTCTGCCATAAACCTTTAAATATTTTAATTAATTTTTTTTTAAGCTCCCGTTAACCTTGCTACACGCTCCCCTGAAAGGGATTTTAATTTTCGGACACCAAAAACCTTAGTTGCTCCTTGGGGAAAAACCCTAATTTGAAGCTCCCTTATGGTTTAAAACTGCTACTCCCCCACAGTTCGGTGCCTTACCTTAAAGGGAAACCCCTTTTAAAAAATTTAACTTCAACTTTTTTTATTCCTGTTAACCTGGGTACCCCCTATTTCCTTTTTTAAACTTTCAGGGAATTTTGGGGTTTATTTAAAACCCAAAATTTTGGTAAATTTTTGGGCAAATCCCCCTTAATAGATTTTCTGTTTTTTTAAAGTGAAAATTAAAGGGCACCAAGCCCTTTTATTTTAAAAAACCCATTTCCCAAAAAATTTCTAAAAAGGGTTTTTTTAAAATGCTTTTTTTTTCCCCCCTTTTTAATTTTTGGAAATTTAAACCTTTTAATTTTTAAAATCTAGATTTTGTTTTTTTTAACCTAAAGTGGAATTGTGGATTAAGATCTTACTGAGCTTTGAAACCC
>NC_056732.1:1012493634-1012549845 GCF_019279795.1 Protopterus annectens
GAACATTAAGTCCTGGACTGTTGGAAAAAGCAAAGTTTACCAACTTAACGGCTGTCCCAGTATTGCTTGGTGGAGCAGCTGACTTGCATGCGGAAAAATTGTCTGAGTGGCGAAGCTTACAGCCCAAAGGATTATCTGCAGTAACATTGTTTTCAGGTACAGTACCTGCAATGGTAGCTGTACTAATTGTAGAACTACTGTTGATGTTTCGGTTTGTCCTGCGTCTATCCGTGGCCTGCTCCCTTGGACTGAACCTGTCCTGTGTACTCCCTGGGCCAAAAGCCCCCGTGGAGCACGGCTTACTGTGAGGGCTAGAGTCCCGTTTAGCTGTGGCGTAGATCGGTCTGGCGCCATTGTGGTTCCTGTCTCTTGCAGGAACGTTAACATTTGTGGATCCTGGATGAGGGCAGTAAGTGTTTGGTGGGAGGCAATCTGGGTTGCCGGAAACTGCGTGGCAAAGGGTAGAGCGTAGAGCTGACTGAGGCACACGAGTAGCGTGTACTGAATTGGGGATTTGCTGCTGATTGAATAGGTCAAAACAATCTGTATTCTCCACCGCTACTGCCCTTTTCCTACTATCTTCTATGGTGGTTAGCCTCTCCGAGGCGCACTTAACATTGAACTGAGCAGACTCTGGTAGTGCCTGCCTGCTTGAGGGTACCGTTGGAGTGTCGGCACCACAGGAAATAGCAAAGGCTTCATCATTCGCACGTGTGCTGTCATCGATTCCTTGTGCGCCAGTAATGACGCACTTACAAATCTTGCCGGGCAGACAATCAGCCATATTAAGTCCAACAACGGACCCAGGAGGAGCTTGCCCCGTGTGGTCGGTGAGAGCGGGCCCTGGCACACTTGGTTCTGTCGGGGCAAGCATCTCATTTCGTGCACGGACATGGTGGTTACTACCTGGCTTTAATGGTTGTTTGGAAACAGAAAGCCGGGTGTTGGAGTCGGAAACACTGGTAGCGTGAACAGAGTGCTCGCGACTCGGACCTGTTAATGTACTGGTTGTATTCACATTAATAAAGGCAGCAGAATACCTCGTATCATCACCGGCTACAGCATTTTTTGTATTAACCTTATTTGCACTTAAAAACATAGACTTCTTGATACTGTAATTGGGCGCCAGGTTAGAACTCTGATTTAAAAGGTAGGTAGAGCTCACTGTTTCAGTACTGTTATTAGTCTGGCAGTCAGGTGGACCCATACAGTTGTGAAGTATGCTGGCCCCGCTCGTACTAGGTGCAGAGCTGTTCCATAAATTAGTACTTACATTTGAAATGTAGTTGTCGCTGCTCCGGTTGTTGGTTTGGTCGCTGTTGCTCTCAGGGTCGATGCGGTTGGTGTTGTTTTGGTCCGTAGTGGCGGTGCCCGTGTCTGGTCGGCTGGTTGGCGGGAACGGAGGATCACTAAGAAGCATGGCCACCGGGTTATCATTCTCATCAGAAAGTGGGTCCAGGACCCAGTTGGAATTGCTGCTGTGGAAGCTGTGTTGTAAGTTCAGCTTCCTGCAGTATAGCTTTAGGTCCAGTAGGACCTCTGTGCTGTTAGCTCTCTGCGTCGGGATAAAGTTGAGTCCTTTCTTTAGCAGGTTTAGAGTGCCTGGTCCGAGGGGTAGTGGCGTGAGGTTGAAAATCTCCTGGGAGTCGCTTTGCTCTGTATTAAAAGCCGATGCTTTGTCTACTGCTCCTGTCGCTGTTTGGCTTTCCTTGGCCACCTGTTGGTAAGCGGGATGGTCCTGTGTTGGCCTCGGCCTCTCCCCCTTCCCCTCCTTGCCTGGTGGTTTGTTGGGTGTATGTCCCAGTGGTCTGTCCGATAGTAGTCCCTGCCATCCCCTAAAAAATGTTGTTGGGGATTATTTTGGGTTTTGCTTTTTTGTGGCGTGTGGCCAGTGTCCTGATCGTTCATCTCCGGTGTATTCCTTGTGCCTGTTGCCACCACGCGGTTGGGGGTGGAGGAGGTTGGCGTCCTGTGTTTCGCGTTTGGAGTGTTCTTGTGAGCAGTGCTGTGGGAGCCCCTGCTTTGCGTCTCTTTTGGCGGGCTGGTGGTTGTCTCCTCGTCGCTGCTGGAAACTGGGGACATTGGTCTGGTTTCGCTGTTCGAGCTTGTCTTGCTGCTGTGGCTGGAGGGATACGCCGATTTATTTTGGTACTCGTTCCAGTCCCTGTTGAGCTTTTTCTTTTTTCTATTGATTGTACGGTTCACGTGCTTCTCAATATTGTTACTGAGGTGAATCCATTCAGTGTTGAGCTGGTCGAAAGCTGGGTGCTGGATAATGGTGTCATTAATCCCTTGTGCTTGTTCCTTGAGGTCGTTGAGCCTCTGTTCATTATGTTTGATAAGGACTTCCATAGCTTTCAGGCCCGCTTCGTTGAATATCTTGACTAGTGCTTGGTAAGTGTCCGCGTTTGTTTCAACGCCGTTAGGAAACTTATAGACCCTTAATCCCTTGGGCACTATCTCCTTGTTTGCACATTCCGTGAGATAGTAGTTGTTCAGTTCAAGGGTTTTGTAAGCTGTGATCAGCTTTTCCAGTTTGACCATGAGGAATTTGCAATCCCCTATGCTCAGTTTGCTGTTGGGGTCTGTGCCGTTGGTTTTTCGGTTGCTGTTGCTGGGCCCTGCATCAAAATCTGCGAAAGGGTTATTTTTCTTTTGTTGTTGCAGTTGTCCCATGATAAGGTTCTTGGTATTAGGCGCTGGTTTCCCAGTCCCGTGCAGGTCAGGCACGCTTTGCTGTGGCTGTCTTCTATCCATGGGGCTGTTAAGCTCCTTAAGCAGGTTTTCTGCTATGGTGGATGTTTGAGACAGCGTTTTCTTCAAGGAGAGTAGATCCGATGGAATGCTGTAGATCGAGCAGTCCAATAAGTCTTGGCTGTTGATCAGTTCCCTGGAGTTGGAGGCTTCATCCATGTTCAGTATCAGTGTGGAGGTTTGACAAATACAAATACAAATAAACTAGGCTAGGAAAGGAGACACTGAAACTGCTAAACTGATAGAAGAAAATGCTATAACGAAGTTGTTGTAGCAGGTGAACCTTGAGGGTTCTGTAAGATGGAAAAAGCCACGCTGACACCAAGGAGTTCAGTTTGAGCGCTTTCGTTCGCACTTTTATTTCAAAGTAAATGAACTTCTTCAGAAACTAAACATTAGTGCATTCCAACATTGTAATAAATAGTCAAAGTGATGTCATCTGTGACATGTGTGGGGGGGAGGTACCTTGGAATGGGAAAGTGCCTGAGGGGGGAGGAACCTTTGCAGGGTTACCTGATCCATTTAAGAACACATTTAATATTGAGGCTACCATTAAGTCCTGGGTGGTTGTCTGCTCCAAGTCTGATTTGCCACCTGAGTTCTCTGACCTCTATTGGGGTACTGGATTCCTGGCTAAAGCTAGATACTTTTTCAAGTATCAGGAAGGTGAACTTGGAGGGTTTTTTACAGTACGTCGCATGTTTGGCTAGCGCATTGTTGTGATCACCCTTTCTGATGGCCTGGTAGTGTTCTTTTATTCTATCACTTAGTTTCCTAGTGGTCATGCCAACATAAAAACTGGGGCAGTGGGAACATCTGCCCAGGTATACAACATGAGTGGTGTTGCAATCAAAAAGCCCTTGTGGTCTGACTGGTTTGTTGTTACCTATCACGACTGCTTCATCTGTGCTGATGTGTTGGCAGCAAATGCAGAATCCGCATGGCTGGGTCCCTTGTTTAGTGCCACTCTTGTGATTATTGTATTTTCTAGACTCCAGCAGAGTCTTTAGGGAGTGACATTTTTTGTGGGTGAAGACAGGAGCTTCACCCAAGGATTTGCTGAGGGCAGAGTTACAATTTAAGATGTCCCAGTTCTGAGTCAAAGTAAGTTTAATCGCCTCTCCGTCTGAGGAGATAGGGATGGGGAATCTGGGTACTGGGCTCTCCTTTGGTTTCTCTTGCTTGAAATCCCCACAAATCAGGATGGGTTGGTGCCTGGAGTGTCTGTTCTCAGTCACTTCCTGGGCCATTTTGTTCACTAATCCCATTGGGTAGTTCTTGGTGAGGAGCATCTGCTTGAGTTGTTCGCTTTTTGCTAGGCTAACTTCGAAAGAAAAATAGCCAAGGATTCGAAAGATAACCACAAAGCCTTCTTTAGCTATGTCAAGAATCTAAGTGGCAACACGCAGATATGCTCTGAGCTAGTGCAAAATAGCACAAAATATACTGCACCTACTGATATTGCCAACATCCTGACAGATAGATTCAGTGCAAACTTCACCTCCCTCTCACCTTCAAAAGGGCCCACAACAATTCTGGAAAAATGTAGTGCCCCGGAAATCACAGAAGCACAGGTGAAAACAGCCCTTTCAAAAGCCAAAAATACAGCATCAGTGGGGCCAGATGGTGTCCCAGGCTACGTCTTGCACCAACTACAGAACAAACTAACCCCCCACCTAAACTCGCTGTTCAACCTCAGCCTCTCCACAGGCTACGTACCCATAGAATGGCGCACAGCAACGGTTATTCCGCTCCACAAAGGAGGGACCACAACTGACCCTGGTAACTAACGCCCCATAAGCCTGACTAGCCTGGTCTGCAAGGCTATGGAGAGCATCAACATGGAACTCATTAACAAAGACATTGGGAACCTCCAAACACATGACACAACCCAGTTCTGCTTTGTTACGGGCAGATTATGCCTACTAAACCTGGCTAACTTCTTCGAGACAGTCACCAAGGCCACAAACACGGGAAAGGTGGTTCACACAGCCTACCTTGATCTCGCCAAGGAATCTGACACCATTCCTCACTCGAGTATTATAGAAAAACTCACCAGCCTGAACATAAACCCCTACGTCACAAGATGGGTTGCCAACTGGCTTACAGACAGAACTCACACGGTAAGAATAGCGGGCTCCAGGTCTGACTCTAAACCAGTCACAAGTGGTGTCCCGCAAGGCTCGGTTCTGGGACCCCTACTGTTCAGCTTATATTTCTCAGAAGTACAGGCAAACAGAGGAGGACTATGGCTAACCAAGTTCACCGATGACTGCAAACTGGAAGCCATAACTGACTCTCCGGCTGACACTGACATCCTTCAAAAAGGCCTTACTGAGAGACACCTGGTGTCAGAGTCATGACCTCAAGCTAAATGCCAAAAAATGCATAGTCATCCCGTTTGGGAAAAACAAAACACCCACGAATTACAACATATGCGGCAGCCCCCTTAATACAGAAGAGGTAATAAGAGATCTGAGGACCCAGGTAGATAGTAATCTCTCCTTTGACAATCATATTGCCAAAGTTGATAGGAAATCCTTCTATGTGGCCCATCTAATTACTAAGGGGTTCATATCTAGAAATAAAGAGGTTATAGTGCCCCTCTACCCGTCACTCCTCAGACCCATCAGAGTACAATACCCCATTTGGGATGCACCTCACAAGACACTTCCAACAGCTGGGAAAGACCACAAAAGCACCTCACCAAGAGGATTACTGGCCTCAAACATATGTCCTATGCAGCCAGACTAAAAAAACTCCAGCTGTACTCAGTGGCATATCGCTTACTCAGAGGTGATCTCTGCCTGACTTTCAAAGCCATGTCCAACTCAGAATTGATGGACATGCTCCACCTAAAGAAATCCAAGTCACTGCAAGCCACTCGCTCTAGTGAGCTAAACCTTGCCACAACAATAAATAGAACATGCTGGAGGGATAGATTCCTATCACAGACTCCCCATTCTTTGGAACAAAATTCCTAACTAAATTAGGCAGAGCCCCTCACTAACACTCTTCAAGAGAAGCCTTGACGAGTGGATGGGTAACAGAAAATACACCCCTGGGATCACTTCATTGGCTCTGCTTGACAAAGGCTCAGTTAATCAATGGGACGGCGAAAGACAACACACTCTGGCTAGGCTTAAAAATGCCCTCGGGCAGATAGCCCAGTACCTACCTATGAACCTATAACCTATCTGAGCATTGCCATTTAGATTCTTGACATAACTATAGAATGCCTTGTGATTGTCTTTGGAATCTTTGGCAATTTTATTTTCATAACTAGTTTTGGAGGATTTTATGAGGGATCTCAGCTTCTTACTGAGGCTGGTAAGGGAGTTTTTTGCATCCCGAGATTTCCCTCTTTTCTGCAACAGCTTCTTTCTTCTGTTGCATAGGTTTGTTTATGGCAGGGGACCACCAGATTGACTTCCTTTTTTTTGGAGGAGAGAGTCTTGGTTCTATTTGGGATGGCACGATTCATGCACGAGTGGATGTGCTCGTACAGTGCCTTAGTGTAGGATTCAGCAGTCTAACTTTCAGCTCCCGTCTGCATGGGTGTCATGATGTTTGTCACTTCCGACTTGAGTAGCATGAACTTGGCTTTGGAGAAATTTTTTACAGAGGTTTCTTATTGGGGGTGGGGATGGGATGTGGATGTCATGGGTGATTTGCTTATGGTCAGACCTAACCAATGAGGGGGTGACCACTGGTGTGGAGCATCCATCTCTCATGTTGGTAATGACCAGGTCAATGATACTGGAGCCCCAGTGGGACAATGGATTAGTTGATTCAGGGTGTTGGAATTTATGAATTCCAAGAACCATTGGGAAAAGGTGTTGGTACCAGGCTAGTTTTCCCAGTTAATGGCAGGGTAGTTGAAATCACCCAGTATTTGGGAGTTTGGTTGTATCTTAATATTTTCCAGTATGTTTAGAAAGGTGTAGTGAAAATCTTGGGGCATGGTGGGGGATCTGTAGCAAGCTACAAATTGGACTGCAGTCTTACCTAGTGTTTAGTTGCATCTGGAGAATTTCATATGCATTGTGTTGGGCAACCAGCCTGGAGGTGTGAATATCCTTGGTGAATATGGACACTCTTCCACCTTTAGTGTTTTGGTCTTGGTTTGTTGACCAAAAAGTGTGTAAGAGTTGTAGCCTGGTATTGCAGGGGTGCTCACTGGAGCCTTGAACCAGGTCTCAGTTACTGCACAGATATTGATGTTCTCCATTTTTAAGAGTGCCTTGAGAGAGTGCATTTTGAGATTTAGACTTCTAGCATTGAGTAGCATTACCTTCAGATTTTGCATGCTTGTATCTGTTAAGGTGGTGGTTTTGTCCTTTGAACCTTGCCTAAAAATGGCACTATAGGGGTGGCAAGAGCTTTAGCCAGTAACCTGAATCCCAGGGGTGACCGGTGCAGACCATCTCTGGCAAAGCTTCGTGGTTGGTCGATCATGTCGTCCCAGGTAGACAGATACTGGATCCCCTTTGAATGACACCAGAAGCTTAGCCAATTGTTGAAGTCAATCATTTTATCCTTATACTGTGGTATTATTCTGGGCGAAGGCAGGATGCTACTCAGGGCTAGGGTCACACCTGTCTGGGCGACATGATTCGAGAGCTCTTCCATGTCTCTTTTCATGTAGTCCCGGGAGGTATGCCTCAAGTCATTCACTCCAACATGGACAATGACAGTCGTATTTGTACTTGTTGTGGAGTGACTTGAGTGCATACGTTATGTGGGGGATCCTGGCACCCGACAGGCAGCTGACTAATTTTCTCCTTGTTCAGCCTGGTGAGTGGGGCATCAGTGTGCCTGACTATAGAATCATTTATGACTAAAGTGTTGGGTAAGTTGTTTTGCCTTAGGGGCTGTTGTGTTGGGTAGCACACTGGTGTTGTGAGCTGTGTGTCACTTTGGTTGTGACTGGTGTTTGCTTGCGTTTCAACTTCAGAGGTCCTTGTTGCTTGGTCAGGTTAATGTTAAGGGCCTCCGAATATGTGGGTTTAGTGTTGCTATGTGTGGGTGTTGACGGTGTGGGTTTTGAAGGGCTATGTGTTGCGTGAGGTGTAGTGCAGGTGTTAACCTTCTCCTCTTGACTGTCTAGCACAATCTTGGCTGGACAGAGCTTTGCTTCCAGTTTGGCTATGTAAGTGCATCTCTAGCAGGTTGTAGTGTTGGGTGGTAGGAGGAGAGGGTTGTGTGTGTATATGAGGCAGTTGCTGCATTGCCCCAGTATGCCCAAATTCACCAGGTGGACAGGAGAAATCACCGGAAGCTGACCCTTGGACATGCCTATTTAGGTGCTTTTTTGTGAAGTACAAGAGCTATTTTCCCTTACCACATTCCACTAAGGCTACTTCCACCTCTACTGCATTTCCCAGGGGAGTCCCTACCAGAGACATTCTACCAGATACATCTCCAACAAGATCACTCCACAGCTCTGACCAAGAAAGTACAGTTGTGTACACTTACCATACATGTAGATGTTAGAGTGTGTTCACTGTTGCAGTCATCACACTTGGGTTGTCTGCCTGCAGGTAGCCCTCAGTCGGCCCAAATAACAGTCTTAGGATTTCTGCGTCAGATGCTGTCGCTTCTTCCATGACGTCAGGTCGGCAGGGGTATAAAACAGGCAGCCAATACCAATACATCAGTTTTTCTTTCCCCAAATGTCAGGAGCCCACAAAAATAGGAAGCTAGTATATGGTGGGGAACTAAACCAGTAAAAAGTAAATGCCAATGCCATTAGGAATGGCCATAGAGAGGAGAGGTAGAAAGACAGAGAAAGCCAGGGGGCTGGAAGGAGGGAAACCAGGACCTCAACAGTGAATACACTCGAATATCTACATTTATGGTAAGTGTACACAACTGGACTATGTTCTTCATGTTTCACTGTGGCAGTCATCACACTTGGGTTGATTCCCATAGCTGAAGGGTGGAGGCAGTCAAGAAGTGATAGGGCTGGCTAGTAAGCCTTGCAAGACTGCTGTAGCAAATCCAGCTCCGGATTTAGAAAAGATTGGTAAATGCGAATGCTTGGCGAAGGTGTGTACAAATTCCAGGTTGCAGCTTCCAGGATGTCTCTGGTAGGGTCCCCCCTCAGGAATGTTGTAGAGGTGGAAGTAGCCCTAGTGGAATGTGGTCCCTGTGGGGTAGGTTTTCCATGGTGGTTGTAGCAGAAATGGATGCAATGTGCTATCCATTTGGAAACAGTTTGCTTTGAAATGGCATTACTCTCTGCCCATGTAGCAAAGTTGACTAGCAGCTGGTCAGATATTCTGAAGGGTTTACTCCTGTCAAAGTAGAACCTGAGCCATCTGTGAACGTCCAAGGAGTGCAGGATCCTTTCCCCTTTATTCTGAGAGTTAGGGGAAAAGGTATGTAAAATGGATGGATTGGATTAGAGCCACACTGGACACTACCTTAGGCATAAAGGACGGGTTAGTCCTGAGGAAAACCCTGTCAGCATAGAAAATAATTAAGGGTTCCACAGCCATTAGTGCCTGTAACTCAGACACTCTTCTTGCTGAAGCTATGGCTAAAAGCAAGGCCATTTTCCAAGAGAGGAATTTTAACTCTGCTGAAGCTGCAGGTTCAAAAGGGGGTAGCGTGAGCTTTTCCAGTACAAAGTTAAATGTCCCAGGCAGTGATGGGTGCTGTTCTAGGGGGCCTTAAGTTGTTAGCCCCTCTCAGGAATTGTTTGATGAGAGGGTGAGAAAATAGAGGTGGCTCAGTATTATAATGAGATGAGATGGCAGAGGCATGAATCTTAATGGAGAAGGATAGGCCTCTGTTGAGTAGCTCTACTAGTTAATCCAGGATTAGAGGCAAGGAGGGCACAGCTGTGTCCTTCCCTTTAGACTGATTCCAAGAACAATATATTTTCCACTTTTCAGAATAGGATTTCCTAGTACTAGGTCTTCTGGCTTCAAGAATGACGTCCAGCACCTGTTTGCTGAGGGCTGCTAGTGGAGTATTCAGGGGATAAGCCAGGCTGCTAGTTGTAGAGATTGCAATTGTGGATGCAAAATCTGTTCCTCCTGCTGTGACAGCAGGGTAGGAGTCTGGTGAAGGTGCCAAGGTGGCACTGTTGTCAGACTGCACAAGAGTGGGTACCAGTGCTGGTGTGGCCAGTCTGGGGCAATAAGAATTGCCCTTGGCCTATCCTGCTTTATCTTGAGTAATACTTTTGAGAGGAGGGGTAGAGGGGGAAAGGCATAAATGGAGAGGTTTTCCCCTTGAAAGGATAGGGCATCCACCTTCCAGGCTCTGCTGTGAGGGTTCCTGGTGAAGGATTTATTCAACTGGTGGTTCTTAGGGGAGGCAAATAGGTCCACCTCCAGTGTCCCCCACCTCTGGATCAGAAGGTTGAAGGTGTTGGGCTTCAATTTCCACTTGTGTGGATCTAGGAGATTTCTGCTCAAGTCATCTGCCAGTGAATTTTCTTTGCCTGGCAGGAATTGAGCTTGTAGATTCACTTGGTTGCTCAAGGCTATGTTCCACAGGGCCATGGCTAACCTGCAGACTGGGTAAGAGCAGGTTCCCCCCTGCTTATGTACCACATAACTGTGGTGTTGTCTGTTTTTATGAGTTGTCCCGGAAGGATTAGGTATTTGAAGGCTGTCAGAGCATTCTGTATAGCTAGCATCTCTGTTTGACTGATGTGCAGGAGACTCTGGTTGGGCTCCAGTGTCCCTGAATGCATTTTCCTGCCATGTGAGCCCCCCATGCATAGCCTGATGAGTCTGTTGTCAGGTTTGGGGCGGCGAGGGGTTGAGTGAAAAGCAGTCCCTTGTTGTGGTTGCATGCTTCTGCCAACCTAAGAAACTCTGCCCTTAGACAAGGTATGATTGGAATGACTGTTTCCAGGTGCTGAGAATGCTGACACCAAAGACTTAAGCACCACTGAAGTTTCCTCATATGCAGTCTTGCATATGGAATTAGCAGAATACATGAGGCCATGAACCCTAGGGTTTTTGCAGTATTTGTCTTGCAGATAGCTGGGTTCAGGTGGCCATTTATTTTTAAATAGTTTGTCAGATAGACCTGTTTTTCTGAGGTGAGAAATGCCATCTGGGAAGTTGTGTCCAAGCTTACTCCCAGGAATACAATCTTTTGACTGGGTACCAGTTGTGATTTCTTTTTGTCGATTGTGTACCCCAATGAAGTGAGAAGGTTTTTTTTACAAATGCCAGATGCTGAAGTAGCAATTCCTGATTGCCTGAATCAGGCAGTCGTCCAAGTATGGGAAAATTTGGATATTTCTCTGCCTGCAGTATGTAATTGCTGGAGCCAGGCACTTTGTGAATACTCTGGGTGCAGTAGATAAGCCAAAGGGAAGTGCAGTGAAACGATAGTGCATAGAGCAGGCTCTGAAGACATTTTCTGCAAGACTCCCTTATGGGGATGTGCAGATAAGCTTCTTTTAAGTTTAGTGTGACTAACCATGCATCCTTGGCTAGCATGGCGAGAAGTTGCTGCAGGGTAAGCATCTTGAATTTTGGGACCACCAGAAAGGTGTTGAGAGTTGTTAGATCCAGGATTGTGTGCAAAGAGCCCTCTTTTCTGGGCAGAAGAAAAAGTTTGGAGTATAAACCCTGCCCCCTTTGTTCTACTGGAACAGGCTGAATAGCTCTGATATTGAGCAGGGAAAGTACTTGCTTTTGAGCCTCTGCCCACTGGTTTGGAGGGAGTTCTGCAAACCTGCTTGGGGTTGGCAGAGTAAGGAAGTAGAATCTGTACCCCTGGGATACAATGTTTAGGACCCATCTGTCCTGACTAATGGACATCCAGTTTTTTGCACAAAGGGCAAGTTTTCCTCCTAAGGGCACAAGTAATTGGGCAGGGCTGGGAAGGATAATTGCAAAGTCATTGTGAACTTTTTCCATAAGGGGGCAGCTTACCACTCCTGATTTTGAGGTTGGAACACTCCATTGTTTAGATCTCTGCATACCTTGAGACTGTAGTTTGGGTGGCCTTTTTGCCCCTGGATTTGGTCTGAGAAGGCCTGGAAGGGGCTGGAAAGGACCAGTTTTTAGAAGGCCAATGCCTACTGAATCTAGGTGTTTGCACCTGTAAGTATTATTTAACAGTTTGCATGGATTTAGCTTTTTCTTCCATCTTTTTAATACCCTCTTCTGCTTTGGTGCCAAATAAACAGTCCTTATTTAAAGAAGCATCTAATAATTTGGATTTGACATGATCTGGCAAGGTTTGTTCCTTCAGCCAAGCATGCCTTCTCAGTACAGACCCAATGACTGCAGCCCTGCAGGATGCTTCTAGGGCATCAAAGCCACACTACAAAATATGGTTACTAACTTCGTTTGCAGAATGAATTGGCTCTTGTAAATCTTTATTTTCTGCACAGTCTGGAAGTAACACCATTTTTTGTTTAATTAGTTCCATAATATGCTGCTGGTACTTCAACAAGTGAAACTGGCAATTCAATGCTCTAATGGTAAGAGTAGCAGAGGTATATACCTTTTTACCCCATCTGCCTAAAGCTCTAGAATCCCTGTCTGAAGGGGTAGGATTTTTGGCTGTAGTAGCCTTAATACCTTTAGGCCCCAGGGAAATGGTCTCTGGATCCGCAGCAGGATTCTTGAACAGAAATTTGTGGGAATCAGGTACTCTGTAGTACCTGTCAGGCTTCCTAGGGGCCAGGGGTAAAGTATATGGAGTAAGACTGGATTTCATAAAAATATCATCTACCACATCCAGGACAGGGGGTATAGCTAGAGGCCTGTGCTGAGGTAACTCTAAAAATTCTCTGAGTCTCTTTTTGGATTGAGGGTAGTGTCCTGGCATTCCAAGCAGAAATGCTCTCAAAGTATGCAAGGTTTCACCAAAAGAAAAGTCCTCTGGAGGGGGAAGCAGAGGGAATGGATTCCTGTGCATCAGAATCCTCATAGGTTGATAAGGGCATGTCCTGATAACCAAAAAGGTCAGAGTCATCAGACTCCTGGTCTGTAGAATCTGAAAGTAACTAATTTTTTTGTCTCTTAGCAGGGGAAGGCTGGCTTCCCCTTATTAGGGTAATAAGGTCTTCAGCCATTCTAAGCATTTGTTTTTGTGGCATGGGAGCTTGAGCATGTGTTTTGCTAGTCTGTTTCCTAGGCGTGGTGCGTACTCTGGGCTTCAGAAAATCGGTAGTTTTAACTAAAAATGAGGTTGTCCGTTTAATTCGAACACTGGAAGGTTGGAATACACCCTCAGAAGCCAGTGCCTACATAGCAGCTCCAGAACAATCCAAGGTAGAGACATCCGCAGATTCCACAGTCGAATAAGCATCTCGCCACATACCGGACTCCGAATGGGTCTCAGCAGAGACCTGCGCATCCGTAGATCAGGGGCTGCGAAAGTGCCTCACTGAGTACCGGCGGACTTGCGACTAGCTTAACGCAAACACTGCCTGCAGTTTTTCACCTATGCGGTCTGTATCTTTATCTTTACGTTTTTTCAGAAGATCGGTAGTTGGATGGCTTATCAAAGCCATTTCGGAATACGAAGAACAAGAGCGAAAGAATTTAGCGACAAAGATAGCCCGACGATTAATATTTTGGGTATTAAACAAGGCACAAAACCGACAGCGAGGAACGTCGCGGTCTGGGCCTAAATAGGTGACGCAATAAGAATGAAAATCTTTGTGAGGTATTTGCTTTCCACAGGCAAGACAATTGTTAACTTTTTCTGACATCGGTTAGAGCAAGAAAAAAGGATCCCCAATGGGGTACGCAGCTTTAGAAGACATCAGGATTTACAACTCGAAAAACAAAAATTTCAGGTAGCGGCCGACTGGCACTTGCGAACTGCTTCTGCTTCGGGCTCCCGCTTGGCAAGAAAAGCTGATGTATTGGCGTTGGCTGCCTGTTTTATACTGACTATCTGACATCATGGAAGAAGCGACAGCATCCGATGCAGAAATCGTAAGACACTGGTATTCGGACCGACTGAGGGCTACCTGCAAGCAGATAACCCAAGTGTGATGACTGCAACAGTAAAATACGAAGAACATCTACTACTTATCCCTAAACCTAGGACTAATAATGGATACAATCTATATAGCTATCACCATACCATTGCTTGGAACAAGCTTCCACTACAAACTTATTTACTAAATCAACCAAAATAATTCAAAGCAATCGCCAAAGAGCACTTAAAAAATCTCTGGTCCTGCTTCTGTACTCACCCACCATAAACAGCCTCTCCATCCATAAACAATTTTCATTATTTACCACAAACCTTAACAATTTTCTTCACTCTAACAGCTCTTATCACTTCTCCTCCTTGCCAACCTTTCTCGTTTAAGCCATGAATTTCATTTTAGCCTCAGGATTAACTTCTTCTCCCCTTACATACTCTCCACTAAACCAATACCAGAAATAACAAATGCTCATACTATATTGTATAAACATGTCTTATCTACATGCTTGATTAATGTTCAACTTTTAAATACTGTCTTTTTCCTTGATATTAATGTTGGTAATTCCTGTCAAATAATTGACATCCTTTTTGTGAATACTTTTTTTCTGTTAATTTTAACTATTGTAATGATGTTTTTTGGAGCTTTTCTCCCCGGGCCTCCACTGGAAAAGGGCCATCTCTGTTCAGTCGGACATATTCCTGGTCAACAAATGTAAAACAAATAAAAATAAATAAAAGGTCCTAAAATTGTTGTTCCTACTTCCTTACCACATGAACATATCCACATTTTGTACTGTGGTCACTCAGGTACGACATCTACTAAGAGAAGGGCGTGATAATTAGTATTTTGGCCCTCATTTCTGAAAGACATTGATAAAGTACTTTCTTCTTGTTCAGTATGCAATGGTACTAAATAACATTTGCAAAGAGAACCACTTCAGCTAAGTCAAGCTCCTAAACTACCTTGGCCAACAGTAGCCAGTGTTATCTTTGAATGGGACAATTAACACTACTTAGTATTGGTAGATTCTTATTCGAATTGGTTTGAGATTGACTTTATACCTAATCTAACATCCACTACTGTTACTAAGTTGAAATGTCATTTTTCAGTCCATGGTAATCCACACAAAGTTATTTCTGACAATGGTACTCAATTTACTAGTCAGTTATTTCAGAAACTTGCAAGAGAATGGGACTTCATACATGTTACTAGCAGTCCTGAATATCCACAGTCAAATGGGCTAGATGAACGTGCAGTGCACAGTGCAAAGCAATTACTTAAAAGGTCAAAGCGTGACAATACTGATGTCGTTTTGAATTTACTTAATCTCAGAAACATATCTCATGATGATATACTTGGCTCACCTGCTCAAAGACTTTTATCCATGCAAACCAGAACGGTGCTACCTATAGTTCCAGTATGACGCCTAAAGCTAACAGAACCATCAAAGCTCAATTATTCAAGAAGCGTTCTATCCAGAAGTCCAGTTATGATAAATCAAGCAGATTTCTTTGTCAGCTGAGGGAAGGAGACAGTGAGGATACAAATGGCGAAAGGTTTCACCTGGATTGGTCAAGTTACAGGTATATGTACCGAGCAGAGATCTTGCTTTGTAGAATCTGAGGGTGTGGAGTACAGAAGAAATCCCAGACATCTTCCTGTACCAGAATCATCATCGCAGCATTGTTCCTGTGACAGACTCTAGATCTCAGAGTGAAACAAACGTTTCCATCCCAGAGTGTCTCAATCTCTACTTTCATTCCTGAGGATGTTCCAAACACTTCCAAGGTTGAACATTCTGTAGAGACAGCTCCACTTGCTAAACTTAATTCCCAGTTTAATGTCACATGATACGGTCGAATTTCTAGGCCCAGTGTGAAATGCACAGCAACATGGACAAAACTGTATATATGTACCTAGACTTGTATAATTGCATGACAAAAAACTGCTTGTATTATCTGCATGCCAAATAGATTCATAACACTGCATGATCTATTTCTCAAAGTGGGAGGATGTAGATTAGAGTGTTTGTACTGCATCTTTAAGAAGCATATCAAGAACTGAACGTGCACATACAAAATACCGGGAATGTGTTATTCCCAGTGTCATTTTGAGAGTGCAGCTAAAGAGTGAGCATGTATGATTGCAGTAGTTAGTTTGTATACAAGTTACTTAAGTTACAAAGTCAGTAAACTAATATCATGATGTGTTTGTATATAATAAAGCTGCTTGAACAGAACCAATGAAGATTCTTTTATTGTATCCAAAGTGGAAGAGAGACACCTTCTTAATGCTTTAGACACAAAATATTGACAAATACAACAGTCTTAATAACTATGAGTGGATTCTAAGCAGAACAAACATTCAGTGTGACTTATCTCTACATGGTATCTGCCTCGGAGTCATCTTTACCCCTTTCTAGCGGACATGAAAAACATCAAATTTTGGTCAAAAAGCAGAGGAAATAGGAAGTTTACCCTCATCAAAAAGGATAACTGACACAGACTGTATGTCTGACAGACTGAAGTGAAAACAGAGTTTCACTGTTAAGGCTGGTGGCAAAAGAAAATTCTGTGGATTTTCACGCCTGAACATCCTTATGTACTGCTTGCATTCTCGCACTTTGGGATTATCTGAGATGTATGACAGGAGAGGAAAACGCCCAAGATTTGGTATGCTGCTCAAATGTACAGTATCCTTTTTGGGATGCTTCCCATACATGCTGAACACTAAAACAGTGATCAATGAACATCTTATTAAGCAATGAACATCTCCAGAATGGCAGAATCTCTTAAAAGCTAGCATTAATGCTCACTTGCGTACCTTTGTTCAGAATTCCTTCTGTGGGACTGCACAACATATTCAGGGTACTCCGTATAATCGATTGGCCTTCCTTCTCTTTGCCTTGGCATTGATCTAAAAGAAAGTTGCAGTTTCTAGTCATAATTTAGCTCAATAATAATGTTAACAAACATAAGAGACTTTCAAGAAATATTCACAGAGTCTGAAACATAAAACAGCTGGAAAAGAAATTAACATAAGGAGAAGGTGGTTCTTAACATAAGGAACTTGCCCACAGGAGTGTATCCTCACACAGCAAGTGTTTGCTAAATGGGTGCTTTTATTTCTAGCATTTGGATTTTCTGTGAAACCCCAAGCCACACCTCCCACAGCCAGAGCAGTAGATAACTTCTCTTTCAACTGTTTCCGTTAGGGGATGCCACAGTGGATCATCTTCTACAAATACCTTCTAATGGTTCAAAATTTCCTCTAAGTACGCCAAATTCTTAGACTGCACTTAACTAGCCAAGTGAGCAAAGTTCAGAGGTACAATGGGATGAAAGACCTGTTATTCAGATGACCCAAAATTGATGAGAATTCATGAGTTACAGGTGGTGGTGAGAGTGTGTGGCCAACAACTGTTAACCTGTCACTGGATGGAAGAGGTGATCTGGTCTCCAGCAAAATAAACGCATACTAGAGAAGTGCACAGCATAGCAAAAAGTACTTTGGCTAGGGCTGTGTGTTCCACTCTACTATGCCAGATTCACCTTCTAACATTCACACATGTGCTGGTGGACTTGTACATAAGGAATTACATATTGGGCCTCTGCATCAGCAAGCATACAGATTAGCAACTGAGGGTAGTATCTGTTAGGAAAAAAAAAAGAAAAATCCTTCATAGCAGTTTAAGTGATAAGCATGCCATGGCCTGGCTCTTGCCCCACTAGGGAACAGCTGTTGTGAGCAACTGTAGCAAGGCAAAATGCTCAGCTTGTACAGCAGAACAAAAACTGTGCAACACAGAGACAAAAGCCTCTCCTTTTTTGAATGAAAAATTCAAAGGTCAGCAACTGTTAAGAATAAAAATAAAAAATAACTTATAAAGGCATAAACTGAAAAAAATCACACTGTTAAGAAATGATGAACTGATGACAAGTAAATGAAAGAAATATTTTATTATTTTAACTAGAAGGGTGACTAGACCAGTCACTACCTAGTTAAAACATCAAAAATTCATCACCAAACTGTTCATACTTGGAGGGGTAACTTCGCGCCTTTTGGAAACAGTACACAGTTTTGTCTGCTTGCTGCAAGATAAAATAAGCTGGGGGGTAAAAATGAAAGTATTTTTTGTTTCTTGAATGACTATTAAAACATAAAATCTGGGAAAATGTGCCATTGATTCATACAGAGATAAGAATAAGATCAGCCTACTAAAAATTTGTGTGTGCCTGTACTTTGCAAGGTGGAAAAAGCACAGTTGTTTTAAATTTCACTTAACCATGAAGTACAGTTTGCAGAAGTCCTACTTACCTATAACAGTAAATGCTTGAATTCCTCACTGCCTTAGTGGCATTTTGGGTTATCTGTCAAGGTATTCCAGTAGTGGCCAGCTTTCAGGAGCTCAGACTCCCTACCTTTCTCTTACTGCGACAGCCACTAGGTTGAAAATATCCTGAAAGAGAAGCCTTTAGCTGTCAAAGGAAGTGAGTGTTCAGGCTTTTCCACTTCCACAAAGAATGACAGGAACATACCTGAAGCCAGAATCATCTAACAAGAGTAAATTCCCAGCCAGCCACAATACCAAATAAAATTTGAACTCCACCTTAACTACACACAAATGGTGGAATTGTGAATGGGTGCTGCCACTGAGGCAGTGAGGAATACAAACATCTACTGCTAGAGGCAAGCAGGACTTCCACAAATGTATTTTGTTCACCTTCCCACTGCTGCAGTGGCATTTTGCGTACATTCCAAAACCTTACCCTACCTTGGAGGTGGAAGGATAAGGATCCAGGAGCCCTCAAGAAAGGCCTTTTCAAAGCCTGCTTTAGATCTTGAAAAGGAATCCAGTTTGTAGTGCTTTGTGAGGATATCAACAGAAGACCAACCTGCTGCATCTAGAACGTTTCTAGAGTCCACCCCATTCCAATATCCCACTGAAGAGGATAAGACCCTAATCAAGTGAGTCTAAACCTTGCCTGGAAGAGATTTGCAATGGTGGGACTAACAGAAAACAACGGTAGAGGACAACCATTGTGTAACAGTTTGCTTTGAGTCTGGCTGACCATATTTAGCACCTGTATAGGAAACAAACAGCTGTTCAGCATTCCTAAAGGGCTTTGTTCTGTCAAGGTAGTACCTGAGCTGCCTGTGCACATACAATGTATGTAGAATTTTCCCCCACCTTGTTCTTTGTTTCAGATTACCGGATTAGGAGATTGATAGCTTGATTCAAGGTAAATTCAGAGACAAATTTAGGCATGAATGATGGATTAGTGTGTAACGTTGTCCTTGTGAAAAAATGGATAGGGTTGGCCACGATGAGAGTTTCAGCTCAGAGACTCACCTTAAACATGTTAGAGCAGTGAGTAAAATGGTCTTTAAGAAATGAACCATAAATCAGCCAGACAGGCAGGTTCAAAATGAGATGACAATTTTCAAGAACAAAGCTGAGATCCCAGGAAGGAAGAATTTGTTTTTTTTTTTTTTTTGGGGGGGGGGGTGTTCATGTGCAACCACTCCTTTCAGAAAATGCCTGACCACACAGAGATGAAACAGGGGGATCCATGGGCAGACAAGATGGCCACAATACACACTGATAGAAGCATATGACAAATAATCTAGAAGTACCTCACACAAGTATTTTGAAATCAAAGGGATCGAAACCCTTTCTGGATCGCTGTTACTGGCTAAACACCACCTAGAAATCCTCTTCCATTTGAAAACACAAGATCTTCTAGTTGCAGGTTTTCTTGCCTCCTTACATACGTAATGCACATCTTCATGGAATCAATCAAGCTGTTTGAACAGATCCTGTCTGAGGAAGCTTGTGGTTATTGCCTTTGTCCAATTCCATTAAAAAGGAGAACCCAGTATGCCTGAGCCAAAAGGGGAGTTAATACAATGATCTTTGGTAATTATTTCTGAATCTTTGGAAGTACCTTGGAAATCAATGGAAAGGGTAGAAATGCATAGACAGGAACATTCCCAACACTGAAAGTGATAGAGCATCTGTTCCATCTTCCAATCATGGTTGAAGGTTGTATTGAACAGAATTTTTTTCAGTTGTCTGTTTTGAAAGGAGATGAACAGATCTACTTGGGGTTTTCATCACATCTGGATCAAGTCTTAGAAGACCTCTACATGGAGCTCCCACTCATGAATGTCTGTCCAGGACCTGCTTAGTCTAACTGCCAATGTTTTTTTGCACGAGGCCTGAAGAGTCAGAAAATGTTACAAAGCCAGCTCCCATGGCATCACTTCCAACCAGCAAAGGGAATATGACCTTGTACCCTTTACTTGTTCACGTAATACATCATGGCAGTGCTGTTCATCAGTAAGAGGGGGCCTGGAGTCCATAAGCGGTGAAGAACTTTGAAGGCATGAATTACTGCCATCATCTCTTTTATGTGTATGTGCTTTGGGGTGTCCTGAGGACTCCATAAGCCTTGCACTTAAAACTCCAATGGACACTGATCTCCATGAAAAAACTGAAGCATCCATCCGGACAGGGGTCAGAAGAGAGAAACTGAGTCCTCAATTCAGAGACAATCTCTTCACTACTTCAGTTCCTGTTTCACACATCTCAGTACCGGAACCCAGAAATCCAAGGGACGAAGGTGCGGAGTCGAAAAATTCTTCAAATACCATTAAATTGTTCTCAAATGTAGTCTGGTTAGTGGACTCATGAGAATCAATGCCAAGAGGCTTACAATTTTGAATAACTCTCTTGCCGAGGTCACGTCTAGAAAAGAGAAATCCAAGAAAATGGCCAGAATGGTCAGAAATTACAGTTGTGTAAGAACTTACCGTAACAGTATATGTCCTACTTCTCAGTGTTGCAGTATTCCTTTAAAAAAGGGATATCCTACCAAGGATAGCTGTACGTCCAAGTCAGCATACCAAAACCTTTGGGGCGGTTCCATGAGCCATGTCAGACTATTGCCCTATGTCTGACATGTAAGGTATATAACTGAAGTACAAGCGCCCAAGTCCTCAGAACTGAACTGCCCCATGAGAACTAGAGCAACCCAGGAGGAACAGAAAAGAGATTCCATGTACAGCCAAAAAGAGGGAAAAGAAGAAGACCATTTGGCCAGAGGACAAAGAAAAAAAAAAAACAATGGGGGAAGGAGAGGGGGGTGGACTACAGCAACAGTAAGAAGTAGGACATTTACTGTTATGCAAGTTCTTACAGAAGTATACTATAGCCTTCCTTATCACTGCTGCAGTATCTCTTACAAAAGGGAGAGTACCAAAGCTTGGAAATGATGGGAGGAGGAAGCAACAAAGGAACCCACCAAAAACACATGGAGGATGGACCTGGCAATTCCTGCTCCACACCTAGAAACAACATCCAACTGGTTAAGTATTTAGCAAAAGTATGCCCAGAGGACCAAGCAGCAGCTTCCAAAATGGAACTAGCAACTGGGACCTTAAAAAACTCCAAAAGAGACAACCACACTAGTAGAATAAGCACAAACAGAAGTAGAAAACTGTTTGCCTTGAAAAGAACACAAAATGGCTTTAGAAACTTAAGAAGAGATGGTTTGCTTACAAAAGCTAAATCCAATTTCTTGGCTTGAAAAGAAACAAGTGGTTGCTCAGATTTTCAAATATCCTTAGTTTTGTCTTAACAACTAAGCTGCCTAGGCAAATACAAAGAATGTAGAACCCTCTCAGTCCTACTTTGACAGGAGGAAAAAAAGGAAGATGAATGGTCTGATTTACAGATAAAGTACTGACTACGTTAGGCATAACAGGACTGGTCTGAAGATGCACTTTGTCTCTGTAGAAAACCAGAAAAGGAGGAAATGCTGTAAGTTCCTGAAGTTCAGAGACTTTTTTGGCAGAAGTCAGAGCACCAAAATAAGAAGTTATGTACCTACCATAACGTTCCATGTTAGTTGTCTACTCTCGCCTTCTTTCTTGCTTGATGGGTTCGGAGCCGATCCCTCGGCTCCGACTCGGCACTTGCTAAGTTCGAGAGTCACTTTTACCAGCTCGAGGCAGCCCCATATCCCATGATGCAAGGCGGTAAGTACCCAGATCTCGTTTGATGACAAAGGGCAATAGCACCAAGCATAAAATACTTCCCAAAGGAAGAAAGAAACTTACAGATGGAAGAAGGACCAGGTCTGAATGGTCTTCAGCATAATAATTTCTTATAACAAGGTCTGTCCAGGCCAGGGGGAAGGAGGGAGGGTCGAAGAAAGAAGGCGAGAAGACAACTAACATGGAACATTATGGTAGGTACATAACTTCTTAATGTTAAGTTGTCAATCTCGCCTTCATTCTTGCTTGATGGGACCGCGTCCCTAGCACCTCTATCCTGGGTGGCTCAATGGAACAAACTCTTGAGGACTGTAGAGCCAAAGCTGGCTCTGTCCCTGGAGGCCAAGTCCAATTTGTAATGGGAAACAAAAGTGTGAGGGTGGCCCAAGTGGCGCTGCACAAATAGTGTCTAAAGGAAGTCTAGCTTGAAAGGCTGTAGAAGTAGCTAAGCTCCTAGTTGAATGTGCTTTAGGTTTTGAGCACAGCTGTTTTCCCCTGAGCAGATAAATTTCAGAGATGACCGAAGAAAGCCATCTGGACAAGGTCACTTTAGAAACAGGAAGGCCTTTTTTATTATCCGCATAGGAAACAAAAAGTTGATCAGATTTTCTAAATTTTTTGTTCTGTCCAAATAATATCTAAGTTGACGGTGGACATCAAGATAATGTAGCTTTTGTTCAGCTCTGTCTGAATAGTTTGGGAAAAATACACGGAGATCAATGGATTGATTCAAATTGTTCTTTGAAGCGACCTTAGGCAAAAAGGTTGGATTAGTTCTCAAAGATACTCTGTCTTTGTGAAAAACCAAATAGGGGGGTCGAACCGATAGAGCATGAAGTTCAGACACCCTCCTGGCCGATGTAATAGCCACTAGGAATAAAGTTTTCCAAGAAAGAAATTTCAGGGAACAAGAAACAGCTGGCTCGAAGGGGAAGAATCAAGGATGTCAGCACTAAATTTAGATCCCACTGAGGAGGAGGATTCCTGATTGGAGGCTTTAGTAGGAAAATTCCTTTCAAGAAGGCCCTGCAGAGCCTATGGGACATAATATTATGATCTGCTATCCCGACATGAAAATTGGAAATAGCAGCCAATTGAACTCTGACTGTGGAAGAAGAGGAGCCTGCATGAAAAATCTCTGCTAAGAAGTCCAGGACTGCCTGAACAGGGGCAGTGAAAGGATCAATATTCTTGGCCTTAGCCCAATAAGAGAAACGTTTCCATTTGCTTGTATAAATCCTCCTGGTAGAGGATTTTAACGAAGCTACTAAGATGTCTCTAACTGCGTTAGAGATCAAAGGAAGCCTGGCTAAGGAAGGAAGTGGAGCAACCATGCTGTGAGGTTGAGAGAAGGGATAGACCGGTGCAGCTGACCCGATTGGTGAAGCAGAAGATCTGGCACTGGGTCCAGATGCCACGGCTGCACCAAAAGGTGATGATGGAGGAACGGGAACCAAACTTGTCGAGGCCAGTAAGGGGCAATGAGAATCAATTTGGCTCTCAAAACGGTAGCTTTCTGGATAACCTGAGGGATCAGAGGAAACGGAGGGAAGGTATAAAGAAGTCCCTGGGGCCAATCCTGGGTCAGAGCGTCTCTGGGGGGATGGCCTGGTAGAGGGAAGAGGCAGAAGAAGTCTGGACATTTGCTGTTTTGGGGAGTAGCAAAACGATCGCAACATGGACGACCCCATTCCAGAAAAATCTCTTCCGCTATAGATTGCTTGAGAGACCACTCGTGAGGCATGAGAATAGCTCTGCTCAATCTGTCCGCTACAATGTTGGTTTTCCCAGGAATATGCGTTGCTACCAGAAACCGATGAGAGGAGATCGCCCATTGCCATAGTCTGAGCGCTTCTCGACACAAGGGGTAGGACTTGGTTCCGCCCTGTTTGTTGATATACCAAACTACAGACATGTTGTCTGTGTGGACTGCAATTGTCCCTACGGGAAGAAAGTCGTTGAGGGCTTGCAACATTAAAAGCACTGCTCTCATCTCCAGGACATTTATGTGCAGATGGTACTCGAACGGCTGCCACGTCCCATGAACCATCCTGCCCTGATGACCCCCCCACCCGATCAGGGAGGCATCCATGGTGACAGTGGCTATCGGGGATGGGGGTACAAAGTACCTGCCTTGGTAAACCTGAGGAGATGTGATCCACCAAGCAAGATGATCTTTGCAAGTCTGTGTCACCAGAATCTGGTGACGCATAGGAAGTTGTTGGTATGACCACTGTGTGAACAGCATCCACTGAAGAAGGCGCATGTAGAATCGAGCCAGGGGAAGAAGAGTAATGGCCGCAGCCATGAGGCCTAATACCTTTAGAACCATTCTGGCCTGTACTTTCTTGTTGGCCAGAATGATCCTGACATGACTCTGAATGTCTGAAACTCTTTGACCTGTAAGGGTAGCTGACATCCGAACAGTGTTTAAGTTTGCGCCTATGAAGGTAATAGACTGGCAGGGCGATAAGGATGACTTTCGAAGTTGATCGAGATGCCCAAATGAGAACAAAGATTTATTGTGTAATCCCTGGCTTGTATAAGCTGATGCCTGGTGGTGGCTGACAGGAGCCAGTCGTCGAGATACGGAAACACCTGGAATCCTTGACGTCTCAGGTGAGCCGTGACCACTGCCATGCATTTGGTGAACACTCTGGGGGCTGTAGTGAGACCAAAGGGCAGGGCTCTGAACTGGAAATGACTGGACCCCAGCCGAAAGCGGAGAAATCTCCTGGAGCGTCTGTGAATTTTGATGTGATAGTACGCATCCTGAAGATCTATTGAGCACATCCAGTTGTCCTTCTGTAAGAAGGGCAGAATTGACTGAAGAGTGACCATACGGAATCTTGTCTTCCTCACAGACTTGTTGAGTCTGCTGAGATCCAATATTGGTCTCCAGTCTCCCGTCTTTTTGGGGACCAAAAAGAACCTTGAGTAGATTCCGGGCTCTGAATGGTCTGTTGTAACTGGCTGAATGGCTCTTTTTTGCAGTAGTTTTGCGACTTCTAACTCTGCAATTTCCCTTAGACCGGGTGGTACATCTGGAAGGGAATTTGAGGGGAAAGGACTTTCCACGAAAGGAATTATGTAACCCTTGGATATGATCGACTGTACCCATCTGTCTTGAGTGAGGGAATGCCAGGCTTCTGGGTACAGTGATAAACTTCCCCCGACTGCCTCCAAGGAGGGACAGCCGGGCAACATCTCAGGGATGCTGAAAGGGCTTGTCAGAGAGAGGCTCTCTGTTTCCCTGGTTTTGGACCCCTCTGCCTCTAGAGCGCCTGTTGTTGTTACTCCCTCTGCCTCTAGGGGTAAACTGACCACGTGAATCCGGGCGTGACTCCTTGGGATTTCGGAACCACATTTTCCACCTTTCTGTCCTTTGGGGTAAGGTCTAGAAGGGGTGGAAAACGGACTCCTACAGCAGAAAGAGTCTTGCCGTCCTGCTCGCACCTGGTCAAAGTTTCCTTCACCTGAGGGCCAAACAAAGCTGACCCATCAAAGGGAGAATTTGTGAAGGACGCCTTGAAGGGATCTGCAAAGTCACATAGCCGCATCCAGGCTTGGCGTCTAAGAGTCACACCTGTACCATGGCTCTACTCGCTCCATCAGCAGCATATGATATTAACCGCATGGAGGAGTTCGCAATGGAATTAAGGGTTCCTAGCTGCGAAGCAATTTTTCTTGAGCTCCTGCAGCTGTAGAATCCTGTACTACTTCACCCAGCTCCTTAAGGATATCCCTCTGGAGTCTGGTGAAGTGACATAGGTAATTCAGCGAACGCATAGCAAAGGTCGCTGAGGAAAACATCCGCCACCGTACCTATCCATGGTCCTAGAGTCCTTATTAGGAGGATGGACGGGTTCGGAAGGATCTGCAAGTTCCTTCTTGGTGGCAGCAGCCACCACCATGGCATCAGCGGGGACACCCTTAGTGAGGAATTGCTTGTCACACGGGCAGTGATAAATTTTGAAGGCCTCCTAGGGACTGGCTCTACAGAGTCAGGAGCTGCCCACGCCTTCGGGCAATAACCTGCATAAGGGGTCGAAGGCGGAGACACCCAGGAGGTGGAGGGCCGAGATCCAAACACCTCTAGGTATACTGACTCATCCTCAGAGGGATTGTTGGTGGGCCAGTTTCCCTCTGTTTAAGGAGTTCTAGGATGTCTGAGAAGGAGACATCCTCAGAGGGGATCTAGGGGATCCCTCTGACTCATCAAAGTCAGTATCTGAAGTGACAGACTCGGGAGTCTACATGTTTCCTCTTACAAGTCCTCTTCCTAGGAGGATCTCCAAACATCAGGAGAATCCTCGGAAGAGGGGAAATTCCCAATGGGGAAACCTGAGGCGGAGGATCTCTGGGTCCTGTAGCAAGAGAAGTGGCAGAGATGTCAACAGGCACTATAGAGGGAGGAGCTACGGAACAGACTGCTGACTGATACCAGTGGCCAGCACACTCTTCATCACCTCGAATGCTCCCCTCCCAGGCAGGTCCGAGAGAACCCGTTCAAGAACTAGGAACCCAGGGACCACCGAAGGGAAGTCTCGAGGCAGATGTCGGAGCCGAGCTCACCAGGCCAAGGCTCCAAGGGGAAGAGCGGGTTCGGACAAGGGTCCGATGCCACTCACCTCGGAGGAGACCATGGAAGCCCGACCACCGAATCCCTCTAAGGAAGGTCTCAAGAGGAGATAAGAGTAGAGGCTGAAGGAACAGAAGGGGTATCTGTCCTCCAGCCGTAGCAGTAACCATTCCCGAAGACTCAACTCAAGCTCTGGGGTAGAGTTGAAGGAGGAACTGTAACGGGGTGTGGACCAACAGTCGTCTGTTGAGACGGACTATGTAACATTTGGGCCAGTGCCTGTGACTTAAGTAATCTGCTGACCACTCTCTCTAAGTCATGGTCTGAAAGTCTGGATGACCTTGAAGATCGGCTCCGATGGCTCCGTTCGAAGGAGAGGTGAAGCCGAGCCGAAGTATCGGCTCCAAGGAAGGAGACCTCGACCTCTTCCTGGAATGAGCCATCGGAACCGATGAAACTAGAGACCCTGTCGGAGCCGACAACTTATCGGAGCCGACAGGAAGCCTCGATGCATCGGCTCCAGCCGGAGCCGATACAGCCACAAAAGTAACGGTGTCGGAGCCGATCGGAGCCGACACCGATGCCTGTGCCACATGGTGGTCGGAACCGATCGGAGCCGACACCGAAGTGGTCGATGCAGAATCGGCACCGATGGAAGGCTTAGTTAAGCCAGAATCGGCTCCAGCCGGAGCCGATCTCGACTCAGAACGAGTCGGAGCCGAGGCCGCAGGCTTAGACACAGAAGCCTGGGCCTTGGAAGATTTGGCAGATTTAGATGGAGCCGACTTAGCCGGAGAGCCCTCCGGCTTAAGAAGGCCCCTAAGTATCAGTTTGTTTCTTCTTTCCTGCAGGACTCTCTGGCTGAAGGAATGACATATAGCACAGGAGTCCTGCAGGTGAAGAGGCCCCAGGCAATACAGGCAAGAAGTGTGACCGTCTGTCAGAGACATCTTCTGACAGCACGAGTCACACTTCTTAAAGCCTGAGACCCTCTCCTTTGACATGGTGTTTCACAACACACACACACCAGTCAAAGAATTAAATTAAATAAAATACCAAAAGGTATTACTAGAAAAACACACACACACACCCTAACAGGGGGGGGATGGGATGGGTAAAGTTTGACTAAAAAAAATTAGTAGAGACAGGGAATTTTCTGTCAGAAAATCTTTATAATTAACTTAAAACTAAAAATTAAAGGGTTTTTAGCAAAAAGGGGCTAAAATATCAAAGTAGTGAATCACTTACCAGGAGCTGGTAAAAGGAGGACCTCATAAGCGAAGCGGCAAACGAGATCTGGGTACTTACCGCCTTGCATCATGGGATATGGGGCTGCCTCGAGCTGGTAAAAGTGACTCTCGAGCTTAGCAAGTGCCGAGTCGGAGCCGAGGGATCGGCTCCGAACCCATCAAGCAAGAATGAAGGCGAGATTGACAACTTAACATGGACAGTTTTCCAGGTACACAATTGGTGGCTGAGTTAACTTTCCAAGAACAGAATTAAGGTCCCAAGGAGGTGGCACTGGTTTTCCTGGGGGTCTAATATGAAGAAAGTACAGTTTTGTACGTACCATAAATGTAGATGTTCGAGTGTAGACACTGCTGCAGTCATTACACTTGTGTTATCCTGCCGCCAGGTGGTTCCCCAGTCAGCCTAGTCGGCCTGAGTTCCAAAGTCTTGGTCTGGTGTCGGTTGCTGTCGCCTCCTCCCGGACATCAGTGCAGCAGGGGTATAAAAGATGCAGCAGATGCCATTTTCTTCAGTTTTTCTTGCCCCAGATGTCAGGTGCCCCCATATAGGTAGGCAACTTAAATTGCTAATAAAACATACATAAGAAAAGCAAACAACTTTCAGTTACCAGCAAATACTCCCCATAGGTAGTAAAGGGTAGAAGACATAGGTACGTACCAGCAAGTAAGAGGGGAAGGAGGGAGGGTAACCTGGACTGCAGCAGTGTCTACACTCGAACATCTACATTTATGGTAGGTACAAAACTGTACTATGTTCATCGTGTTACACTGCTGCAGTCATTACACTTGGGTAGAATCCCAAAGCTGAGGTAGGGAGGCTGGTTCAATAAGGCATTAGGGGTGGCTATTAGGCCCTGCAGCACTGCAGTGGCAAAGCCAGCTCTGGATTTACAGGAAAGAGGCAGATGGTAATGCTTGGTGAAGGTATGCACAGAACTCCATGTTGCTGCTTCCAAAATATCCTTGGTAAGTATGCCTCTGAGGTAGGCAGTTGAAGTGGCTGTTGCTCTAGTTGAGTGAGATCTAATGCTGCTAGGTACAGTTTCCCATGGTGTGTATAGCAAAAATGTATACCATGTCCTATCCATTTTGAAATGGTCTGTTTTGAAATGGCTTTTCCCTGTGCTCCTGCAGCATATGCTACCAATAACTGCTCAGATTTTCTGAAAGCTTTGGTTTTGTCCAAGTAGAAGCACAACTGCCTATGAATGTCCAAAGAATGCAGTAGTCTCTCCCCTTTATTCTGTGGTTTTGGATAAAAAGTTGGCAAGTGAATAGCTTAGTTTAGAGCCACACTTGATACCACCTTTGGCATAAACGTAGGGTTAGTTCTTAAAGACACCCTGTCCTGGTGGAAAATGAGGAAAGGTTCCACTGCCATTAGTGCCTGTAATTCCAAAACTCTTCGTGCTGATGTTATTGCCAGGAGCAGAGCAGTTTTCCAAGAGATGTACTTAAATTCTGCTGTGTTAGCTGGCTCAAAAGGAGGTAAAGTTATTTTCCAAAACAAAGTTGAGGTCCCAAGTTGGAGTAGGTGCTCTACGGTGTGGTCTTATATTTTTAGACCCTCTGAGGTACTGTTTTAGCAAAGGATTAGAGAAAATTGGTGGATCCGTATTGTAATGAGCAGAGATGGCAGAGGTGTGGATCTTGATGAATGAAAAGGAGAGGCCTTTGTCCAGCATCTCAGTTAAATATTGTAGTATCGGAGGAATGTTTGGGACAAGAGGGTAAAGGCTATGAGCCTGGTTCCAGGCACAGAATCTCTTCCATTTATCCGAATAGGCTTTTCTGGTACTAGGCCTTCTGGCCTCCAGAATGACATCCATAACAGCTTTGGAGAGAGGCATTGCTTGCTTGACTAAGGAGTCTCCCATGCAGCTAGGTTTAAGGTCTTTAGCTGGCTGTGGAGTATCTGATTGTTGTGCTGAGTCAGCAGATGAGGGATTTGCGGCAAAATCGAGGGTGGTCCTTGTGCCAAGTTCTTTAAGATTGGGTGCCAGTGCTGTCGTGGCCAATCTAGTGCAATCAGGATCATCTTTGGCTCTTCTTGTCTGGCTTTTATGAGTACCTTTGGAAGGAGAGGTAGTGGTGGGAAAGTGTATACTTGTAGGTTTTTTCCAGCTGAAAGAGGGCATCCACTTTCCATGCTTGTGGATGGTAACTCCTTGTGCAGAATTTCTGTAGCAGGTAGTTCATTGGGGATGCAAACAGATCTATGTCCGGGCTCCACCATTTCTGTGTCATCATTCTGAATATGTGTAGATTCAATTCCCATTCGTGGGGATCCATGATGTTTCTGCTTAAGTAGTCTGCCAGTGTGTTTTTCTCTCCTGGCAGGAATTGTGCTTGTAGATGAACTTGATAGTTTCGAGCTGTGTTCCACAAGGTCATAGCTTGTCTTTAGAGGGGGTAGGAGTGAGTGCCCCCTTGCTTGTTTATGTACCACATAACGGTGGTGTTGTCTGTCTTTAGTAGTAGTTGTCCTGGATGCAGCAGGTCCTTGAAAGCTATAAGGGCATTTTGTACAGCTAGCATCTCTTTTTGACTGATGTGAAGATGCCTTTGTTCTGCGGGCCACTTGCCCTGAATACATTTTCCTGCCATGTGTGCTCCCCAGGCGTAATCCGATGCATCTGTTGTCAGTGTTTGCCTGGCTGTAGGTTGAGTAAAAGGCTGTCCCTTGTTGAGGTGACAAGCTTGAGCCCAACATCGAAACTCCTGTTGAAGGCAAGGAATTAGTGGTATAACTGTTCCCAAACTTTGACAGTGTTGAGACCATACATTCTTTAGGTACCATTGTAGTTTCCTCATATGCAGTCTGGCATATGGAATTAGTAGTATGCAAGATGCCATGTAACCCAAGGCCTGCAGAATTTTTCTTGCAAGGAGTTGGGTCTTTGTTGCCATCAATTGAAAGTATTGAGTCAATTGTCCTTGCTTGTCTGGCGTGAGATAAGTCATCTGGACCGTTATGTTCAAGCTGGCACCCAGGAATATTATCTCTTATGAGGGCACTAGTTTGGATTTCTTTTCGTTTACTGTGTACCCCAGGCAACTTAACTTTTTTACAAATGCCAGATGCTTTAGAAGAATGTCCTTGCTCTCTGCTTGAATCAGGCAGTCGTCCAGGTACGGATACATTTAAATTCCTTTCTGTCTACAAAATGCAATTACTGGTGCCAGGCACTTTGTGAAGACCCTGGGCGCAGTAGATAAGCCAAGGGGCAGTGCAGAGAATTGATAGTGCATTGAACTAGCTATGAATCTGAGGTATCTTCTGCAGTTTTGTCTGATAGGGACATGCAGGTATGCCTCCTTGAGGTCCAGGGTCATGAGCCAAGCTTTCTTGCCCAGCATGGGAAGAAGCTGCTGCAGTGTCAACATTTTGAATTTCGGAACACCCAGGTAAGTGTTTAGAGAAGAAAGTTCCAGAATGGGCCTCCAGGCTTGGTCTTTTCTGGGAACCAGAAAGAGTCTTGAGTAAAATCCTTATCCTTGTTCCTGTGGTGGTATCTTTTGAATAGCTCTCATGTCTATAAGTGCTGCAATTTGTATTTGAGCCTCTACCCATTGATGATCATATGCCAATTGTGATAGAAAAGTGCCAGTTTTCCTCCCAAGGGGGCTGCCAAGAGAGAGCTGTTTGGCAGCTGTAGTGGGAAGTCACTGGGGCTGCTTTTTATATGGTTGGGGCCTGTCTTCCCCTTCTTTCTGGCCTGGTGCACCCCATTGTCGAGGCCTTTAAGGACCTTGTGGTTGACCTCTACCTCTTGGACGTCTGTATCTACCTCTGAGGTCTGTCTGTAACTGGAAAGGACCAATTCTTTGTTGGCCAATTTCTGCTAAGTCGCGGAGGCTGAACCTGTAGAAAATCCTTCACCGTTTGCATAGATTTTGCCTTATCCTCCATTTCTTTAATACCTCTACTGCCTTAACTCCAAATAACACATCCTGCTGCATAGGTGCATCCAATAATTTTGCTTTAACATGATCTGGTAACGTATATTCTTTTAACCAAGCATGTCTTCTAATGACAGAGCCTGTAACTGCTGCTCTACAGGAGGCCTCTGAAGAATCAAAACCATATTCCAAAGTATGTTTTCCCACTTGTTCAGCAGCATGCAATAAATCCTGCATTTCTTTAATATTAGGAGGATCTGAATCTGGAAGCATTTTTGTTTCAACTGAGACATCAAAAATTGCTGATATTTTAACATATGAAATTGGCAATTTAAGGCTCTCATTGCTAAAGTTGCAGACGTATATACTTTCTTTCCCCATGTGTCTAATGCTCTGGCATCTCTGTCCGGGGGAAATGGATTCTTTGCTGATGAGGCCTTAACTCCTTTGGGTCCCTGAGAAATAGTTCCAGGGTCAGCAACAGGGCTTTTATACAGAAATTTGTGAGAGTCAGGGACTCTGTAGTATCTGTCAGGTTTAACTGGGGCTGGAGGTAAGGAATCAGGATTTAAGCTGGATTCAGTATACACATCATCCACAATGTCTAACACTGGTGGAATAGCTAGGGGTCTGTGTTGAGGTAATAAAAGGAAGTTTCTGAGCCTTTTCTTGGATTCTGAATAATCCTGGCCTTCCCAATGGAAATGCTCCCTCATGTTATGTAAGGTTTCCCCAAAGGAGTAGTCCTCAGGCGGAGAGGCTGATGGAATTAATTCCTCAGCATCAGAATCCTCATAAGGGGGTAAAGAATATCCTAGGTCTGAGGATGAATCTGAAGAAATGGACACCTGGTCGGATGAGTCATAGTCTGTATCCTGTCTAGGCCTTTTATCAGGAGGGGGATGGGAACCCCTGATCAGAGTGATTAGGTCTTCGGCCATTTTGAGCATTTGTTTCATAGGCATGGAGGCCTGTCCTGGAGAATGTTGTATTTGTTTCTTTGTTTTTAAAGGAGGCTTAGACTTAGCAGAGGATTTATTGCTTAACTGAGTAGGTCTGAAGATATCCTCTGAAACTGCGAGTTGCTCAGCTATTCCGGGTCCCTCTGTAGGGTAAGTCTCGATAAGCTGAAAAACTTGTGCATCCGAAAGCCCAGCTATCTCCACGTGGGGGTCGGAGGCGGCCTGTGGTTCTGCAGAAGCGGTAGTCAGAGGCTGCGAAGGCGCCTCGCTGAAAACCGGAGAACCGGCGACTGGCCTAGAAGAGGCTTCATAGTCAGTTTTGGGCCTTGGATGCCTGTCCTTGTCTTTGTGGGTTTTATGCATACCGGTCATCGAAGTTCCGACGGCATGGTGTAATTGAATTTTCTGCCAAAATAATGTCGGGCAAAATCAAACAGACATTTAATAGTGCGCTTGTTAAACCTAGCACAAAACTGACAACCAGTGACATCGTGGTCTGGGCCTAGGCATGGGATACAATAGGAATGGAAATCCTTATGAGGTATTTGCTTCCCACAAGAAATACAGTAATTAACTTTTACTGACATCGGTCTGAGGCAAGAAAGAGTTTCCCAACGGGGTACTTAGCTTTGTAGAAGACTTCGGTTCTGGATTTGGAATGAAAATCTCAGGAGTCGGCCGACCGGCACTTGCGAACTGCTTTTGCTTCGGGCACCGCACGGCAAGAAAGACTGAAGAAAATGGTGTCGGCTGCATCTTTTATACCACTGCCGCACTGACGTCAGGGAGGAGGCGACAGCAACCGGCGCCGGACCAAGACTTTGGAACTCAGGCTGACTGGGGAACCGCCTGACGGCAGGATAACCCAAGTGTAATGACTGCAGCAGTGTAACACGATGAACATTATTATTCAAAAAACAACATCAAACCTAGAGAAAAGAGGTGGCTTTGAATGCAGACAAGCAAAAAGAGCTGACAAATGAGCTTTAACAGAACAGTATATCCAACCACAATTAAGCAACTCACACAAATAAGAACAGTAGGAATACTCACTGAGAGGGGGTGTTGGTTATATTCTTGGCACCTGTCCATTTTTAAAACACCAAACAGAAAATCTCTTCAACTTTTACAACATAAGATTTTCTAGCAGTAGGTTCCCTGGCCTCTAACAAATCCGAAAGCATGTCCTCAGAAAAATGGTGTTGAAAAGGAATCAAAACCCTATAACCTACAGAGTCAAAGGTAAAGTAAGAAGATGAGGGTGAATGAAATAGCCCTTGTTCTTTATTGGATGAGATCCACCTTGAGGTAACAAGTGATGACTGCCCATGGCCAGGTGAAAAAGAGGAGGAAATTAATGCTGTCTGGGCCAAAATGGAATCTCCAAGAAGACTGTGGGCTTGCCCACATGATCATGTGTAGGACCCCTGGCTACAGAGGAAGAGGAAGAATAACCATAGTGAGATCACTTTGCAAGAGAAAGACATGACATCCACTTTCCAAGCCAGAGGACATGGCACTCTGGAACAGAACTTGTAAAGTTGTCTGTTCAGAGGGGAGGCAAAACAATCTACTTAAGGAGTGCCCCACCAACAGACCATGTCCGGGAAAACATCCTTGTGTTGCACCTACTTGTGAGGACCTGGGCATGCTCAGATTGTCTGCCAAAAGACTGTGCTCAAACGGAACATAAACCTGCTGAAACATCATGTGATGGAGGTCAGCAAATTCCCAAACTTTGTGGGACAGTGCAAAGATGCCAAGACTGTTTTCACCCCCACTTGTTTATGTATCATGCAACTGTGACAGACAAGAAACTAGCAGAGTTGTCTGAGGAAATCCAAAGTATGTACTATCCTTTCTCCTTCATTTTTAAGTTCAGGAAAGAAAACGAGGAGATGGGTAGTTTGGCTTAAAGTAAACTCAGATACCATTTTAGGCATAAAAGAAGGATTAATTCTAAAAGAAAGCCTATCTCTGTGGAAAACGAGATAGGATTGACTTATAAGAGCATGCAATTAAAATACTCTTCTTGCAGAGGTCAGAGAAATTAGTAAAACAGGTTTTCCATGTCAAGAACCTCAAGTCGGACAGATTAAAAGGTTCAAATGGAGCAAGTGTTAGCCTCTCTAACACAAAATTAAGATCCCATGTAAGGCAAATCTGTTTTCTTGGCGGGCTCTTATGCAAAACCTCTTTCACATGAAAATGCAATGAAAGAGGAGGATCAAACTGTAAACATGCTGAAAAAGCCATTAGAGAATGAGTGACTTGCACATAGCCACACAGATTGGAAAAATTAACGTTCTCCTGCAGGGTGTTAATGTACAAATAATACCCAATGAATAACAAGTCTGCTGCTTCATGGCAACATATTAAGCTGCTGTTAGGCTCAAACAGTACAAAGCAAGCAAACAGTTGTCATGTTACTAAGCTCACTAAACACACTGCTGTTTAGGAAGCACAAAACTGAGACAAAGTAATTAAAAAAAAGAAACCGTGCATGCATTCTGCCTTTGTGTAAATAAGCAAGCCACCACCATTCTTATGCTCACTATGCTCTTTAGTGAGCATAACATGAAAAACAAAAGCCAAGTAAAATAAAAAAGAAAATCAAAAGAATTGTCAGCGTATATATTTGCCTGTGTGTGTGCTTTGCACATGCATCTGCCTGTGTGTGCTTGCCGACATGTGAAAAATGGAAGAGTGAATGACACAGCGTGATAGAGAAAGTACTGACTGCAAAAGGCACTCAATCAGGAGCATCAAAAGAAAAACAACTCTTAAGTATGGCATAAATGAATGACTTTCTCACTGTTTGCATGTATATGTGCTTGAGAGAGAGAGAGACAAAATAGCAACAGCTATGACTAGCAGGCAGTCCATCAGCATTTGATCTCACAGTCTTAATGTCTGGTATTACTGACTGACTTTAAACATCACCAATTATTAGTTAAAACAGCATTATCCTACACATGCTGCAAAATCATGGACTGTAAAGTGGAGGGGATGTAGGCTGCAATGCCTTGCATTCGATTTTTTTTATTTATTTATTTTTTTATGTGATACATTTAAGGATGTGTTCACTGATCAAGTACTTAAAGTGCTGTGTGTGGACATTAAGCAAACACTACTGGGATGGCCAAACATTCTGCTTTCTTGTTGCTTCTAGTCCTGTTACATTAAAATATACAAGAGCAAGAATTATAACATGGAGCACAGCTCCACATAATGTTATTGATTTAAACTGATTCGGTCATGTTCAAAGCCATGTTTGTTCATTTTCTCTTACATTCCTCATGTTAAAGCTACAAACGATTTTGCAAAAAAATTAACATTATAGTGTGTTGTTTATGTTTTAGATTCTCTATTTATTCATTTTTTTTATAAATATACCAACAACGATGCCATTGGTAGTTACTTGGTAAATATTTGCCTACAACTGCAAAGCATTATTAGCAATCAAAAACTTCTTAGCTCTTCGGAGGACAAGTTTCGTACTTGTATTGCAGTTTTAGTACTACATAATCACACTTGTTATTTTTTTAAAATAGGTGTTCTATATGCAACAGCTAGTTGACAGCTTGTGTTTCTAGAGAGTAGGACACTACTTACTGATACATATAGCATGGAAATATAGTACCCTAAACATTTATTTAGGTTTTGAGGCACTGTGGTTTCATAGTCTTCCATGCTGTCATAGCAGGGATTTTCAGCTCTGAGAAAAAGAAAAATCAGGGGGCCTTCTATATCAACAAAATTAAATGAAAAAACACTTCTGCACAAAAAAAACTACAGAAGTCAGTATTGCAAACAGAAAGAATGTTGTATCCAACTCCAAAGGTCTGCAATTTACCCTTGCTTCAGAACATGACCAATGCACTTTAAAGACTTACTTTAATAGAAATGTAATTACCTTTCTGCTGCAAAATTAAACCTCAGTGGCCTTCTTCCATAAAGTTCATCATCATCAGTTAATCTGGGATGCCATCTATTACTAGGGTGGTGTTCTTCAATCCTATAAGGTCTGTTTTCATATATCCTTGGTTCTTTATCAACTCTTCGAAGCCTTCTGTCAATATCAGCTTTACCCTCATACCTGTGGTACTGTTTGGAATGGATTTCATGTTCAGCATTCAGTTGTCCGTATCGATCCTCTTGTCTTCCTTCTGGTATCTCTTCATTAACCTCCATAGAGGTATAAACATCTTTTTTGAGAGGGGTCTTAGGAGTAGCAAACTCCTTCTGAAACTGACGGTTTTCTGGTTGCAGCTGTTTAAACCATACAGCAGGTTCTTCATTTCTTTTCTTATCATGCTGTTTAACATACAAGTGAAAATGATGGTTAATTAAAAAAAAGTTAATTTTTTAATACTACTTTCGTTAAAGCAAATATTTCATGCTCAAATGGGCAGTACACAGCTTATTCCAATAAAGAGGAAAAGTACACACTAATTAGTTTCACAATAGTCTTCAACAAAGGTCATGGATCAACAAGAAAACTTTGCTGCACAGACTGTCATTGTCACTGCATCTCAGTAACTGTCAAAATACTGCATGTCGGTGTCATTAACATAGTACAATGATAAGATAACCTTTATTTCTTAGCATTCCTCACAAAATAAATTACAGACAGCTGTCATAACTAACCATCTTCATGGACAAGTTATCACTAATGTAGACCTCACAAATTAACAGGAAGCTCTCAGCAAAATTCAAGCTTTTTCACTGGAGTACATTTTTTCTAGAAAGTTATACTATATTACAACAGAGGACATGCTCGTACAAGTAATAAACCATTCCCACAGATCTCAATGAAAAAGTGTGAACACAAGAGCGACTCCTAAGACAACTGCACACTGAAGCTTAATTTAATCTCTCCCAGTATGAACACAAACTCAGAAAAAGGAGCCAGTGAATTTGTCTTTTGGGGTAAACTTCAGTAAATGGTTAGTAATTGCACTGCCTGGATGCTAGCAAAGAAGAAATTTAGAGAACCTTAAAGAAAATTAACCACAAAAGAGAGGAGAAAACACTGACTGGGAAGAATCCTGCAGCTGCTCAGCAAAACGCAGTTCAAGCGCCAGCTTTGTTGAAAGACATGACTTCCAGCAATCTAGAGGAAAAAAGTCAAATGCGCTCAGAGATAACTAAAATTAACAAAACACTGAAGTATATCAACTCAAATAACAAAAAGTTGGAAAAATGGAAGAAGCTTTAAACATATATTCAGATGAGAAGAAAAAAATCTGCAAAAATCAGAGGTCTAAATGAAGAAAAGGCTGGCTGAGTAGGAGACTGTTCAGGAATAGATGTTTCAAAAATGGTAACAGAGGACAGAGCATATAGGGAAAATCTTAGATTCTTCTGCTGTACTACAGAAACTGGAAGGAAAAGACTGCATTCATTTTACAAAAACAAACCTTAAGCAACTGGACTGGTGGTTCCATGGCAGGAGCTATTAACTGAAAGGGTACAGCATGCACATGCTCCAATCCTGGTCATGATAAAGCAGCCAATACCTCCAATAGTAAACATATAACCCTTCCAACAAAACTGAGGCATAAAGACAATGTACTAAAAGCTGGAGTAGAGTTGTGGAAAATGACTATCCACTGTACACCAGGCAGAACAGTACATTTATTCCAGCAATCAGGGAAATAGGTATGAGATTCAAGCTGCTGTATCCAACTAGCTGCAAATTTATTTTTATTCCAGAAAAGTCAGTCATTTTTATGCAGAACATGCTAGGGAGAAAATACAAAGTTTGCCCAACAGAAAGTGAGCTATTTCTTATTCTTCTGATAAAGCTTATAGAGAGACTCTACCAGTGAAACTTTTTTCCAATGTTCCAAAAAAGAAAATGCTTCAGAGACAGAGAAAAGCACAAGAGTTGACTAGAAGAACCAGGATGTCTGAAGTGAACCTGAGGCTGGAGTTGGGAGATGGAGAGTAACAGGAAGAAAACCAGCAACTCAAAGTAATGAACAAATGAGAGATTACAAAACATCAATCACATTTGTGAAGTATGACTGAACAACAAAACCTGGAAATATTGGACTTTTTTTGACTTGATAAATTTGTAGGGGACTCCAAAGCATAAATAAATTTAGTTTGAACAGAGGAATAAGGTGGGGCATCCCATTTTCCCTTTATTTGTGTTACATTTAGAACCAATGGCAAAGAAAATAAGGGACTCACAAATTCAAGGATATAATTGGTATGGTAAATCAAGAAAAGCTGACTTTATATGCAGACGACATTATTTTGTACCCAATAAAGACATTTCAGTGTTGTACAACATTTTGAGACAGTTTCAAGACTTGCTGGGATACAAAATTAACGATACAAAGGTGACGGCTATAAACTATATACCCACAGATGAACTAGTTCACAAAAAACATATTTATGAGGGCATAAAAACTTAGGAGTATGAGTTGAAAAGGATTCTGTTATGGCAGTTAAAGATATGTGGGAAGAGACTAAATAAAAGATAATATAAAAACTGAGAACCTGGCAGCTTTTGTTATAGATATGGATAGAAAGATACAAGCACTGAAAATCTTTTAAGTTCCTTTAGTTTTATTAACATGTCAGGTATATTTTTATCACCCAGATAAGTTGTGGATCAAAATTAATAAAGAGTTGAAGAATTTTATCTGGGAGGGGAAGATGGCAAGAGTCAAACGGGATACTGATCCTTCAAATAGAGCAAGGTGGTTTGGGATTACCTGATTTGAAGAGGTATTTTAGAGCTATATAGTTAAGCACAAGCAGAAAGCTATAATTCAAAGTGAAAAGGGATGATGATGAAATAGGGGAAGCTCAAAAAATAAGGAGAGACTGGGATGTTGGATGTAGATCCCTAAGGAGAGTAATAATCATACAGAATACTTCATTCATAAAGTAGCAGAAAGTATTTTAATAATGAAGCCAACATGAAAATGAAGAAAAGAGCTTCCCACCAATAGCAATGATTCCAATTAGGGGTACACAGAACAGGCAAGAAGAGGCTGGAATTAATTGGAGAAAACTGGCAAAGGAACCAAGACATTGGGAGCAAATAATTAGAGAGGGAAAGATAACAGAATGGGAAGAGGCCAAGAATACATTTGGACTGCAGGCTAGAGATTTGCCTTACCTATCAGGCATTGATCAAGTACAGTCAAACAGAAAGGAAACCGATATCTCAAACAAAGACCAACACTGGCAGAGATTTTAGTAGAACCTGGAACAGACACTGCTGTAAAAAGGGATGATTAATAGGGCATTAAAAAACAGGTAACTGGGAAAATTGATTAGTAGGGCATTAAAAAAAAGATAATTGGGAATATATTTTTAGGGAGTGTCATGAGTTGGCAGACTTGAAGAAATTCCTGCAGACTATTGTCAGAAATACTGGGTGAGCAAATTGGTGCAACTAATAGCATTGCCACCAGTTTTTTTTTTTTATCTGGACTATCCAGTAATCCAGAAAACGCTGTACAAACTCTGGTATTCTGTTCTAAACAAAGAAACAGACAATCAAAGTTTGTTAAAATTGGTGGATTTACTCTACTTTTTTTCAAAAAGCATAGTAAATCCACAGAATAAGGGCATCATGAATGTCCCCCCTCATTTGACATGACCGTGATGCCATGAAATGGGTGCAAAGTGGGTGAGGCCTGGGCGGGTTTATGGGATGTGGCCTAAGTCCGGTTTTAGCCACAATGAAAGGTGGCAACTAGTAACTACTGATATTTTTTTTTTTTTAGCGGTAATACAGAAATGCAATAGTCGAGACATAGTAAGGCCTTGCCGAGTTTAATTCTGGTGACTGCCAAAAAACAATTACTAAAAAATGGAAATCGAAGTCTAAACCAACTGAACTACAGAGGGTTACCACCTGTATCTCTTTGGGAAGGACAGTCCCTCTTTGGACAGTTGTGTATTGCAAGAAAAACTAAATAAAATGGCAAATGTCCTGAGATTTTGGGACAAAAATACTTCAAAACATTTCTTTATTAGTTGCATAAAATATCTAAATCTAATAGTCACATTGTGTATTTGGCACCCCTAAGTTTTTACAGAATGTTATATTTTTTTCCTGACAAGGTAAAATAAAATAGTTTTGTACCTAAAACACCTAAATGTTATATGAAATAGCATGCACAACTCAATTACTACAAGAATAAGCTTTTATTTTGGCAAAAAAGTAACGTTCTGTCCTTTGCACTAGCCGCACGTATATTTTGTCCTGCAAAATCTCATCTATTTACAGAAAATGTCCCACTCTGGGTATCTGAAAAGGTGGCAACCCTAGTACTAGAAGTAAGTAGTAACAGAGAGAAAAGAACTGAAAGTGGGATATTCAGAAAACTGTAGGAGCAAATTACATGAAAAAAGAATTTTAGGAACAATACATGCATGATAATGTTTTGGAGGAGGAATGAGGTTTTAGGGGAAGGCAGGAATGAATCAGCTACGCAATGTTTGATTGACAATGACTGTATAGAAGATTATATGCAATGTATGATGTTCGCAACTGAAAGCAAGTCCATATGGTTTGTTTTCATTTATATAAAATCAACAATTGCCTATGTTGTAAGTAATAATTCAATAGAAATGTTTCACATTTAAAAAAATTCTAACCACAAAATAAGAAGTATGCTCCGAAAGAGTATTAATAAATCATCACTATGTGGGGTGGTAAAGCACAAATCATTAAAATCTCAATCAAAGAAAACTTTTCATGGCCTGAAAATGAGATGAGTCCTCATTCCTGTCTAGGTCTCCATCATTGTTTACATAGATGGAAGGAGGAAAATTCACAAAAGATGGCTAGCAAATTCTCTGTCAAACCTCAGCCTAACCATAGATGTTATAAGAAAAGAAAACATTTGGCAGAAGCCCTTCTGAAGGAAGCAGCAGGAGTGGCAACACCTTTAGCAGAGTGGGCCTTAATAGACCACAACAATATTTCCTTGCTATAGAGTAACAACTTTCCCTGGTTCTGTGACATAACTGGATGGTGCCATGACTGTAATCCAGATGCCCCATGATTCATTAGCAGCTAGAGTGTTGGAGCATCCAGCGTTGGACTGGGATGGAATCAAGCTTGCTGAAAGAATCAAAGTAATGCTTTAGGAGTAAGTGCTGTGATTCAGACCCTGTCTGCATCCTCTATGCAACTAATACGATGGGGAGGGGGAAGCTTGAAACACAGACTCCAACAAAACGGGAATTCTTAAAATGCAGCATTTTACCTCTCAATACTTTATCAAAAGTAATTTTAACTACATGGGCATGCTCCTGTTAACGTAAAAAGGATGACAGCTGGAAAAATGATTAATACCCGCTAGTTTATTACATAGCTCACTATGCACAAGGCTTGTTTCAAGATCTTTAGAAGGGCATTTAAAAAAAAAAAGTACCAGTGACTTAAGTTCACTTTTATTTTTGAAGCCAAATAATCTGTCCCATACAAACAGCCAATCAGCAATATAACATTAACAGAATTTGAGCTCCCTGACAGAAAAATAGGGTCAAAGAAAAGTTAGGTATGTACCATAACATTAGATCCACGTTTTCTTTTGTCTGTCTCAACCTGTGAGTTACCAGATCAGACTCTCTTCTGAGGGTAGCATCTCAGATTCTTCTGCCTCAAAGCTCCACCTCCTCTACCCATAATGCACTGACTTTCCTAAATCCCCTCAAATAGAGTTTTTCCCCCATTTGTACCCCTAAGCAATGCTACAAATAGAAAACAAAGAACGGTTACCAAAAGGAGGCAAAGAGAATTCCCAAAAAATAAGGAGAAGGAAAAGAAATGCTACTGCAATAGCCCAAATAAAAGTGTGGGCTGGTCTAGATAATCAGATAAAAAAAGCATCACAAAATGAACGACAATTTGGAAGGGGTAAGTAAGGAGGAATGTTTGAGGCAGATGATGGAAGAAGACAACATGGATGTAAGCACAGTAATTCCAAACTGTGGTCCGTATAATAAATTCTAGGGGGTTGTGAGTTCAAGGCTTTCACCCACCTGGATTTCGCACTTCTGCAGTGCCTGACCTTGGTTGTATATTAAAAAAAATAAGAAAAACTAATTTTCTACTGCATGGCTTACCCTCAATTAAAAAAAAAAAAGAGAGAGAGAGGGACTTCTGTGTCTGAGCAGCTTAATTTTCACATTCACAAAGCAGCTGCTTGTCCTGAGCTTTTAGAAGAAATAATTTCTGCATTTGCAGATGAGGCTGAGAAGCTGCTTACTTGCCCCATGTTTCCTGCCTGGCAGTTGGAAGGAAAAAGGGAAATTTAAACTTTTCTTTTTTTTTCAAAGCTTTATTTTACTTTTGTTTCATTATTCAGGTACAACATTTACAAAAAACATTTTACTGAAACTGGTCAGCATACAGAGATAAATAAGGCCAGTAAACATTCACATAACCAACTAAAACATTTAAAGCTTAATTTCTTAATATGACAGGAGAGACTATACTATTAAGACACATGACATTCTTGACTCAATTCAAACAATCGTTACCGATACAAAAATGAAAAATCAGTAGTTAAAGAATAGAATATGAAAACATTACATATAGTGCTACATTCTTACACTATTATTATTACCATTTTAACACTCTGAAGTAACTATAAAGGAATTGAATGAGTTAAATTAAACTGTTCTGTTCCCCCCACATAAGACAGTTACAGTGGTGGCTTTGTGCTGGTTGCAGAGGCGCATATCTTTCCATCCTACCAAATATTATTAGTCATCCCCCAGGATTTACTAATCTTCAATGTAAGACTAGATTAGTTTTACATGGAAACGCCAGTCTGAGAGTATGACGGCAGCGAGCCATGCATAGTAATGTGGGCACCCTGCCTCAACTCTAAAGCTTACACGGAGCATGGACAAGTGTAGGGGGCATGTCGGACTGCCGAGCAGTCCACAAATCCACGCCCCTGCACTGACAAAACCCAACAAATGTTTAGTTACATGAGCGAGTCCGCTCACATGTGTACATTGTAACACTACACTCCCCCATATGTTAAACCTCGTACAAATTTAAACATTAAAAGAAATTTTTTTTTGTTTTATTTCCGATATAGCTGCCCGTATTTGAGCGGGATTGCCCATTGCTTACCTACAGTTAAAGCAGCTTAGACACCGAAGAGGATAATAAGAAAAAAATATGCAAATTAAGCAAAATAGCGATAGCGTAGTGGTTAGAGCCTTCGCACAAAGAGGAGGCATTCCTGGTTCAAGTCCCACTACTGCACGTTCCATTTTGTGCTGGAAATCTGTATACAAAAATACTTCCTGACATTTTTCGTGTATAGGTTTTGTAAAAAGCATTCAAATGTTATATGTAGTAGTGAACGAATTATATACATATAAAGGTGAAACGGTTATGCATTCTGAGGCATGAGTAACTTATTTTAAGCAATATAAAGCATGGCTAAGCACATTTTAGCAGTATTTAGCACATTTAAAACCATTGCTCATAGCTGAGCAGTGAATTAACAAGTGCAATGTATTTGCGCGTAGCTGCGCACCACGCTAACCAGTGCAAATACAACATATTTGCGCATAGCTGCGCACTGCGCTAACTAGTGCAACATCGGGCAAAGTCAGGCAAAGTTGAGCAAAGTTGACTAAACACGGCCACACCTCCTTTACTGTACCTTAACCATTCAGGTATGGCCAGTAAGAAAATAAAAAACAGTGGCAGAGCTCGAACTCAGGATACTGTGCACTACAGTCACAGTACATAACCACTAAGCCATGATAGCATTTCATAACCTTGCACTTTCAACAGACACATATCTATCAAAGGAATATTAAACATTGCCAACATGAGCTAAGCAGGTGTGCCTACAGCTGAGTTTTTTCAAAACTGGCCAATCACAAATAAGTGCGGGAAATGAGGCATATTTAAGCTCCACAGGCGGGAATACTTACCATAACTGGTTGTAGCTCCCCTTCTGCAGTCATCATGGCCGGTGTTGGGGAAGGCACTCGATTTCAAGCGCAATGCTGGGGCATTGAGGAGTCCAAAGTAATGGTTTGGCTCCTTGTCCACAATCATGAGGAAAGACTCCTACTGAACCAGTACCAGGGCACCCAATATAAAACTGAGGCCTGGAACAGTCTTGCTTGTGATCTCACCAGTGCCATTGGCGTTCCTCAGACTGGTGAGCAAGTCAGGCACCATTATTCTGACCTGAAGCGACGTATGGAGGATAAACTAGACCAGTGGATCCAGGAGTCCTGTGCGATGCCTAATGCCCCAGTACTGAGTAAGTAGCCATTGTATTAAGTAGTGAAGAATTCCTATGCTTGTCTATACTATGGATAGGTATGTCTCAATATCACTGCATTTACTTCACAGCTGCAGGTGTCCGGGCTATGAATCAGCAAGCCCAAGAAGATAGGTTGCAAAGGCTGCGTCATCAGGCAGGTTAGTAATTATTCTGCATGTACTGTTATATAAAATAAATGAGAGAGCCTTCAAAAAGTGTTTTAATCCAATAAATAAAGGTGTAATAATCCTTTAATAAATGTATAATTCCTGGAGTGCATCTGTGTCATTTTTTTTTTATATGTTGCTGTACTCTTGCATTTTACAAATAGTACTGTTGTATTAAGCAGTGTTAACCCACACACTTGGGTAGGCCCATATAACGTGGATGAAGGGAGTTGCCAGTAGCGTTTATGCATATTTACAGCCCTCAATTGTTAGTTCATGCCCAGCATGTACAGGTTAATCTGGCACATGAGTAGCTTGGTATTTTGTTCCCCAGAAATGTCAGTGTGCTGTCAGAAATGTAGGGAGCAGTTAATATACAACTGATACTTTCACCTGAACATATCAAGATAATTATATGAAAGTAGAGCTGTCAGTGTACCATCTTAGCAGTAGTGTGTGTGAGCAACTCTCAAAATATGTAGCAATAACATCTGCATCTTGGACAGTTTGTATGTAAGATACAGCTCATGTTTATAATGATCTAGCAAAATCCAATTACACAATATAAGGACATTGGGTAGTGTAATAATACATGTAAGGGACATATAAAAAGAAGTTATGTACTCACCATAACGTTCCATCTGAGTAGATACTTCATTTGTCTGTAACCTGTGGGAGTCGGATCCGACCTCGGATCCGAACCGGCAGCTTTCCAAGCTTCAAGATCCGAGCTCCTCCTCCCTACCCATAATCCCTTACTACCAACCACATTACCTCAGATCGGTTATTTTGCCCTATAAGCTAAAGACGAAGAAGAAATTCTCCAAAGGACAATACCTTACCGAGGTTCGGGGGATGGCAGGGGGGGTCGGTTGCAGACAAATGAAGTATCTACTCAGATGGAACGTTATGGTGAGTACATAACTTCTTTATCTGAAGTAGTTACTTCATTTGATCTGCAACCTGTGGGACAGAGTCCCCAGCTTACCTAAAGGCCCTGGGTGGTCCCTACGGAAGGATATTCCGAAGCACCGCGGAGCCAAAGGGAGCCCTACTTCTGGAGATCATGTCCAGCTTGTAATGAGAAATGAACGTATGGGAAGTAGATACTGGGAACACTACTCAAGCCCAAACACCCTAGCCAAAAAGTTCCTGGAATTCATTAACTCAAATGCCATGGAACAGCTAGTCACCATCCCCACAAGAGGAGAAAACATACTTGATCTCATCATCATGAACATGGGAGCACAATGTTCAACACCGGAAGTATACCCCTCACTGGTGAGATCAGATCACAAACTAATCTCGCTGGAGGTCCTCATCCCACCCCCACCTGAAATAAAAAAGACCACAGTAAAGAACATCTAGAAAGCCGAGTACACACTTCTTAAGACTAGTGTGGTCTCCTTTAAGGCCCCGAGCGGAAAACAGTACTCAAGCCGCTGAATCACTTACAAATGCCTTCTACCAGCACCTGCAGGACTGCATGGATAAGGCAATCCCAAGCAAAACAAAGACTCTTTGTACCAAAGGCAAGCGCCCAGTCTGGTGGACCCCAGCCATAAACAAACTCTACAACAAAAGGAGGAAGCTACTACAAGATAGAGCAAAATCCTTAAAAGGTAAGACACCCTTGATCACTATAAGTAAAAACTAAGAGCTCTCATAAAATCATCCAAAGCAAATTTTGAGAGAAAAATAGCTAAAGACTCAAAAGACAATCATAAGGCCTTCTTTAGCTATGTTAGAAACCTGGGAGGAAACTCCCAGATATGTTCAGAACTAGTTCAAAATGATGTGAAGATTACTGATCCTACAGACATTGCCAACATACTGGCTGACAGGTTCAGTGCAAACTTCTCCCCTCCCCAAAGGAGAGATATCTATACCAAGCGATTGCAGCCCCCAAACATCTCCAGCCCAAGTGAGAACTGCTCTCTCCAAAGCAAAAAACACAGCATCCATGGGACCTGATGGTGTCCCCGGCTGTGTGCTCCACGAACTCAACAAGGAATTAAACCCACAGCTAGGACAGCTGTTTAATCATAGTCTTACCTCTGGATACGCACTCCAGGAGTGGCACTGCAACTGTGGTCCCACTTCACAAAGGCGGTGCCTCCACCGACCCTGGAAATTACCGGCCCATTAGCTTGACAAGCCTTATCTACAAAGCCATGGAGAGGATCATAATGGACCTCATAAATAAAGACATAGGGAACTTGCAGACTTTGGATCCATCCCAGTTTGGCTTTGTCAAAGGCAGATCATGCCTTCTAAACTTGGTTGACTTTTTCAAACAGTCACCAAAGCCATTGATGAGGAAAGGCAGTCCATACAGCCTACCTCGATCTGGCGAAGGCCTTGATACAATACCCCACTCGGGTATCATTGAAAAACTCATCAGCTTAAATGTTAACCCATACATCACAAGATGGGTTGCAAACTGGCTGAGTGACAGAACCCACAGGGTCAGAGTTGCTGGCGCCATGTCAGACTCAAAGCCTGTCACAAGTGGTGTACCACAGGGCTCAGTCCTGGGCCCACTCTTGTTTGGCATCTACTTTTCCAAGTACAAGCTAACACAGGAGGGTTATGGCTGACAAAGTTTGCAGATGACTGCAAACTGGCCATAGTAGAAACACATCTGACACAGATATCCTTCAGAAGGGTCTCACAGAAACGGATAACTGGTGCCAGAGCCATGGCCTAAAGTTAAATGCCAAAAATGCATAGTCATACCCTTCGGGAAAAACAAGGTTACCCCTAGCTACCAAATAGGTGGCAATCCACTGAGCACAGAAGAAGTTATCAGGGACCTGGGGACCCAGGTTGATAGTAGTCTGTCATTCGACACCCATGTAGCTAAAGTAGTTAGGAAGACCTTCTACACTGCCCACCTTATCATGAAGGGATTCTCATCTAGATCAAGGGAGGTCATAGTCTCCCTATACTCATCACTCATCAGACCAATGATTGAGTACAATGCCCCATTCGAATGCATCTGACCCGACACTTGCAGCAGCTGGAGAGGCCACAAAAGTTCCTTACCAAAAGGATAAAGGGTCTCAAACATCTGTCCTATACTGCCCGACTGAAAGAACTCCAGCTCTATTCAGTCGCCACCGCTTGCTCAGAGGTGACCTTTGCCTAACATACAAGGCCATGTCAAACCCAGATTTGATGAATATGCTTCACCTCAAAAATCTAGATCCGTCAGAGCCACAAGGGCGGAGACTTAAACCTCGACACGGCTATTAATAGGACGTGCTGGAGGGATAGATTCATCACCCAAAGACTCCCTATGCTGTGGAACAAAATCCCGGTATATGTGAGGCAGAGCACCTCGCTGGCCTTGTTCAAGAGAAATCTTGACCAATGGATGGGAGATTGCAGATATACCCCAGGGATTACCTCAGTGTCACTGCTCGACAGAGGCACAGCAAAATAATGGGTATAGTTCCCCATACTAAAGGGGTGGCGTAAGCCACAAAACTATGGGCTAGGCTTGTAAATGCCCTCGGGCAGATAGCCTAGTATGAACCTATGAACCTAAGACCAGGTAGCTGCTGAACAGATATCGTCTACTGGAACTCTAGCCCAAAAAGCTGTTGAGGTAGCCACAGATCTAGTAGAATGTGCCCGAACTACAACCGGAGCTGGCTTCCCAGCTGAAATGTACACTTGTCTGATACATTGAGAGATCCAATTTGCTACTGTCACCTTAGAAATTTGTTTGCCCATGGCTGATTTAGCATAAGAAACAAACAACTGGTCTGACTTGCAGAAATCTTTAGTCCTATGAAAGTAAAAACGTAGTTGTCTGTGCACATCCAATTTGTGCAATATGTATTCACCTTTGTTTTGGAAACTAGGAAAGAAAACAGGGAGGTTAATAGATTGATTAATGTTAGTCTCTGTGGCTACCTTAGGCAGAAAAGAAGGATTAGTCCTGAGGGCCACCCTATCTTTGTGAAAAATAAGGTATGGATACTTAATGCACAAAGCTTGCAACTCTGATACCTGCTTGGCCGAGGTAATAGCAACCAAGAAGGCCGTTTTCCAAGATAAGAATTTTAAAGGCACTGAGGCCGCCGGTTCGAAAGGTGGTCCTGTTAAAGCTTGTAAGACCAAGGTAAGATCCCATGGAGGCATAGCCGGCTTAATGGGAGGCTTTAAGAGAAACACGCCTTTTAGGAAGGCTTTGCATATCTTAGCTGACAGCAAAGAATTTACGCCATCCCCCATATGATAATGAGAGATGGCTGCAAGTTGTACTTTAATGGTGGACGCACTAGCTCCCTGCCTAAAAAGGAGGGATAGGAAGTCCAGGATAGTGGGAATAGGAACCGTAAAGGGATCTAATTCCTTATCCTTTGCCCAGATGGAAAAACGTTTCCATTTACTGTTGTAGAGCTTTCTGGTGGATGGCTTATGAGCTGCCACCAGAATGGCCTTAACCGGGGACGAGATACCGGGAGTCCTAGCCATTAACGGAACTGGATCAACCAGGCCGTGAGCCTGAGGTTGACCAGGTTCGGAGTGTGGCATCTCGTCGGATGCGAGATTAGGTCTGGTCTGGGATCCAGAATCCATGGGGGGACCACACTGTGAGACTGCAGAAAGGGGAACCATACTTGTCGAGGCCAGAATGGGGCAATGAGAATCACTCTGCTCCTCAACCGACAGGCTTTCTGGATGAATTTTGTCAGAGGAAGAGGAGGATACGCATAAAGGAGACCAGGCGGCCAAGCATGAACCAGAGCGTCTCTGGGGGATTCCCCTCTGGGGGGAACTATCGCGAAGTAATCGCTGCATTTTGAGTTTAGGGGCGAGGCGAAAAGGTCGCAGCGAGGTTGACCCCATTTGAGGAATATCTGCTTCGCGACAGAGGGATTCAGAGACCACTTGTAAGGGCTGAGAAATACCCGACTTAAGTTGTCCGCTAATATGTTGGCCCGCCCCGGAATGTGCGTTGCTATCAGAAAGCGGTTGGTGGAAATAGCCCATTCCCACACTCTCATGGCTTCTCGACACAGGGGGTAAGACCTGGTTCCTCCCTGTTTGTTTATGTACCAGACAACGGAGATGTTGTCCGTCTGGATTGCAATAGTCCCCAGAGGTAGAAGGTGATGGAGAGCTTGCAACGCCAACAGCACTGCCCTCATCTCTAGGACGTTGATATGCAATGCAGTCTCTAGAGAAGTCCACGTACCTTGGACGGACTTGTCTGCGTAATGCCCGCCCCACCCGAGGCAGGAAGCGTCTGTGGTCAATGTGGCTTTGACTGGGGGAATTACAAAGGGTCTCCCTTGTTTGAGTTCCTGAGCCTGTAACCACCAAAGTAGGGAGTCCCTGCATGCCCTGCTCAGAGGAATCTGCATGTCCAAGGGATGGACCGATAGAGACCATTGGACCTGGAGAGTCCATTGTAACACTCGCATTCACAGACGGGCATGGAGAGAAAGGCCGATCGCTGCCGACATAGATCCTAACGCCCTCAGGACTAATTCTGCTGGAGGAGCGGGGCTCTGAAGAATGTCCAAGACTTGGCGAGACAAACTGTTTAGCCTGACCGATGTCAGAACCACTCTGGAGATTTGAGTATCCAACCTGGCCCCTATGAATTCTAGGGCTTGAGTGGGGCACAGGCAGGATTTCTTTAGATTCACTGAAATGCCCAAAAGACCAGAGATAGGGCGTAATCTCTCGCCGTGACCAGTAGATGCTTGTTGGGGGCGGTGAGGAGCCAGTCGTCCAGGTAAGGGAACACCTGAATGCCCTGGAGTCTCAGGTGGGCTGCAACCACTGCCATGACTTTGGTAAACACTCTGGGGGCTGAGGTTAGGCCAAATGGAAGAACCCTGAACTGATAATGACTGGCTCCTAGCCAGAAGCGGAGGAACCTCCTGGATCGTCTATCCATTAGTATATGGTAGTACGCATCTATGAGGTCCAACGAGCACATCCAGTCGTTCTCCTGGCAAGAACGGTATTGTGTAACCTCTGGATATTATCCTGAGCACCCATCGATTGTTTGTAATGGACTCCCAGTTTGATAGGTGCTCCGATAGTCGCCCGACTGCCTCCAGAGAGGGACAGTCGGGCAAGCCCTCAGGGCTGTTGCGTGGGTCCCTCCGAGAAAGGTTCTCTAGACCCGAAGTTACGTGGGCCCCCTCTGCCTCTGGGCCGGCGTCCACCTTGTCCTCCTCTGCCTCTAGAGGACGAGTTGTCCGCAGCAGGACGGGATTGCTGAGATTTACGGAAGCACAGCTTATTTTGCCCCCTCTGATTCCTGGAGAAGGATCTTTGGGGGTTAGAGAAGCGGACTCCGACGGCCGACAGAGTCTTCCCATCCTTCTCGCTTTGGACTAGCGTGTCGCGAACCGATGAGCCAAGTAAGGCCGAACCATCGTAAGGGGCGTTCGCGAAGGATGCCTTGAAGGGATCTGTGAAGTCGCAAAGGAGGAGCCAGGAGTGCCGTTGCAAGACTACTCCCGCTCCGCTAGCTCTAGCGGCTCCTTCCGTGGCATGGGAAAGAAGCCGCATAGATGTATTTGATATGGACTTTAGAGTGGCCATTCGAGTCTCAAAAACCTTTTTGTCTAGGGCCGACATGGACTCCGGAGGGGCTGCAGCGTATTCTTTAATTAAGTCACGCTGTAGCCTGATAGTGTGTGCCATGTAGTTCAGCGACCTTAAGGCAAAGGTTGCTGAAGCAAACATCCGCTTCCCAATACGGTCCAAAGCCCAGGACTCCTTGTCCGGCGGATGGACCGAAGAACTTTCCTGGGCAAGTTCTTTCTTAGTGGCAGCCGCCACCAACATAGCATCACCATCACCAGCCTGAGAAAGCAACCTCCTCGGTTCCGAGGAAAGGATCGGGGTCAGAGCCGAAGCAATCGGATCCGAGGCAGTGGTGTGCTCCGGCCCCATCGGCGCCGAAGACACAACCACTCCCTCGGATTCGATGCTCAACCCTCGGCCCCGAGAGCTTGGATCCGACAAGCTCGAAGGTATAGTCGGCGAAGACACTATCCCTGTCGGCGCCGACGTATCCCCGGATCCGAAAGGGCCTGGATCCGAAAACTCTGAGACTCGATAACGGGTCGGAGAAGGAGCGATCGGGGCAAAAATGGGGGCTGCACTCCCTCCCAAAGGGGGGGGGGAGGCAAGAGCATCCCCATCTGGGTCTGTAAAAATCTTCGCATCATCCGATCCATGTCTGCTTCGGAGATGCTTCTAGTGGACCGCGAAGAGGTAGTCGAAGCAGGCCGGGAAGGCTGCCTCAAAGACCTCGAGGGAGACCTATCCTCCTCCTCCTCCGGCTCCGGAGTAAAGGAAGGAGAACGGAGCCGAGAGGACAAGGATCCGGAGACCCTCTCAGGGGACTTCAATATCTTTTCAGGCGGAGCCGAGGGATGAGACTCGGCCCGCCTTTTAGAAATATGGCCCTCTCTCTCCCTATGTTTCTTCTTCTCCCTGTGGGAAGAAGACCCAGACTCCACAGAGCTAGTACCCGATAAGGGAGGTTGAGTCCCAGGTACAGCTAAGGGAGTAGCCGGCGCCGAAGCTACAGGAGTAGCTTGGACCCGGCTGGGAGAGGAAGAAGAAGCTGATTCCTGAGGGAGTTTTCCCACCAGGATCAGCTTGTTCTTCCTGTCCCTAAGTGCCTGAGGGTTGAAGGCCGCACAAATCTGGCAGGCCTCCGAAAATGTGCTGCCCCCAGACATAAAACACACTGAGTGTGGCCATCAGCTGGGGAAAGCTTGTGGCCACACTCAGTACACTTCGAAAATATAGCTTTAGACTCAGCCATAATTCTCTCACACACACACCCAAACACTAAGGGGGGGGGGGGGGGGAGAGACAAAATTAAACTAAGGGAAAAAAGTGTTTTTTTTTTTTTTTTTTTTTTTTTTTAAGTGGGTTTGATAGGGTTTGACGCTAAAACAACACACACACAATTTAAACTAGAGATTAAGTATTAGAAAAAGGAACAATCTCACCAGGCCAGGAGCTCTTCACTAAGAAGCAACTGTCTTTAGCCGCAGCAAAAAACGATCTGGGGTAATGTGGTTGGTAGTAAGGGATTATGGGTAGGGGGGAGGAGCTAGGAGCTCAGATCTTGAAGCTTGGAAAGCTGCCGGTTCGGATCCGAGGTCGGATCCGACTCCCACAGGTTGCAGATCAAATTAAGTAACTACTTCAGATCTGCAGTTAATAGGGATGTAGTGAAAACTAGAAGGATATTTAAGTTGTTAATTGAGCTATCCTTTTCCACCCTACTGTATGTGCATAAAAAATGCAATTCCACACCTCAATCGGTATGTCTAATCTCAAAACATTTGTTGGGACATATGTCCTATTGGTTTACAAATATTTGTATTTATTTCTGTGCATGTGCCCTGTTAAAATACCACAGTATTGGTGGCCTGTTGCCATCAATTCAACCTGCATGCTATTGTAATGTCCACTATTGTTCTATATATGCATGTGTTATGCTTGCTTTTCAACTGTTGAAAAACTGGTGCGTTGGGTTAATGGGAATACTTGTACATGCTGTTATAACTAATTGGGAATGCTGTTGAGTGTTACTAACCCATATCTTTATTAAACCCTCCAAAACATAGTTTGTATGGGAAGGCCGGTCCCAGCGGACCCACCTGTCCCACCTCAGCTGGCCATGACACCATCAGGTCCGGTATCCAGCCTGGGACCTCCTCCTCCATTGGCCCTGTGCCACCTTCAGGTGGAAGCACTGCAAGGGATGGGGCTTGCCCCCCCATGCAAGCGTGGGCAGAGGAGGACCACCTATCACCCTTCGAACGGTCCGTGCTGTGGTGCGTAGAGAGACTGAACGTTCTGTTGCAGAACCTCTATGTCAGCTTGAGGCACGAGTGGCACAACTCCTGGGTCAGCCTGCCCCTCCTACACAGCCCCCAGCACAGCCACCCTCCGGGCTGTGAAGGTGCAGTGGTGACTGCCCATGGATGGGGACCTCAGTCCTACTGTTTCCATCTGTGGACTCATGGGCTTGCGATTTCCAAACATCCCTCCCCGTCAAAGGTGTTCACCCACCACGTGTCATATACCGCCCCTGTACGAGTCTTGTTTGTCTTGTCTGTTTACCTCCCCAACCTACCTCCCCAAATATACCTACTTCCTCTACCCCACATTCCACTCTCACCTGAAAAAAAAAAAGGGCAACAATCTTCTCCAAAAAAAAAATTACGCCCCATACATAGCTGCCCATTTTGCACACATATTCCACTGGATACATAAAATGTAATTTAATTGGCATTACAACATACTTTGTTGTCCTCACCCCTCTCTCAGGGGTTGAAAGTTTCATATCTACCTCCAAATTTATTCCATATGCACAGCTGTTGCTGTTACAGAAATGGGCAGCTATGGACCTTCCCTACACCCGTCCTGCATATTCCGAGCTACTTTCCATACTGTCTTTCCCTCTTTGTGCCCCTTTTTCACCACTTTCCTATCTCCCCATTTTTCTTTTCTTTCAAAGAAATGAGCGCGGCGGTTAGCGGGAGTAAGCACTATTAAGCAGTAGTTAGTGGGTTTGCGCGAGTGTGCTGTTATTTGCGCTAGCTAAGCATTTGCTAAGCATTGCTAAGCATCATGCAAACCCGCTTACAACTGCTTAAAAGTGCCTTAGTCACTCTGTATGTGAGGGCCCTTTTTCTGCTCAGGAGCAAAATAAAACACCTCTGTCAGTCTCAAACCTCGGACCTTGGACACACTACACAACATGAAGTACCACTAAGCCACGGTAGATATACAACACGTTGGTGCTGAAATAAATATACCATGCATCAGAATGAGTGAATGTAAAGGAAAAATAGGAATGCCATACCACACAACTTGTTCTGTGGCTCTTTACCAACAGTTGTTGTGGGATTACATTATATGACTGTGATAAGAGAAGCAGCCATTCTAGCAGGAAATAATGTTACACCATCACTTTACAACCCCACACAGTAACACAGCAGGACAAACACTGGCATATCTGTTTAGGGCAGAGGCCATAGCTGCCAACTGTCCCTAATTTTCAGGGATGTCCCTGATTTTGACACAAATTTTAGCTCTGTCCCTCTGAATCCCTACTAAAACTACTGGCTTTGGCCAGGAAGGTGGTGAATTACACTTAATGAATAATTACAATAATTACGAGTTAGACACTTCTTTTACTTCAGAAAAGGTGTATTAATTCATATGCTCTGATTCTCTCAATGTTTCAACTTAATGGCACTAACATTTTAAAGGTGTCCCTGACTTTTTCCTTACTTTTCCCCGAGTCTGTTCAAATATGTACCTGAGTGTTTGAGAGATCTGGCAGAGGCAGAAACACAGAGGCATATCAGCCTTTCTGCCATTACACAATATGCAAATAGCTTTGGAAGGAGCTTCGGAAGCATACCCTTATGTAGGAATACAACACTGAAATACAAATGGATGTAGCCATGTACTGGTAGCAACCAACTGTAACAATGTCATTGCTCTACTGCTGAAAAGACCTGTGTGGTGCACAGACAAAAAGTAACAGGCTATTCTCTGGCTACCATGTGGATAAGTCCACAGTTGGGAGTTACGCAGACAGACTACTTGCCTTAATGAACTAACATGTACACAGCAACCCTGCAAGTCCAGCAAGATAAAATCCACCCGATAATACTTACGCTCTCTGTACTTCTGCACCCCTACCCAAATGTAGAAAATACCTATGTGTGCAGGGTCTACTAAGGATGTAGGTAAGCATACTCATAGTACTAACATGTGTCCAGCTTTTCTGAGCAGCTTGTGCTAATGTCAACACTAAAACAGCACAAACTTTTTAGAACTGAGTAAATGAATATTCACAGTATAGCAGTTCACAAACTATTCTTGTACCAAAGGAATACATCTCAATAATCAGCTTTGTATTTGTATAGCAGTTAATTGTAAAAGTTGAAAAGAAAGTACATCTTTCCATCTATCTTGGGGTAGCATTTTGAGGGGTGAGTACATTTCTACACTGACAAGTGGGTACTGGAAGCAGCAACATTAGGTCAGAGTACAAAATGTAAATATCTGGCTACACCCCTGGCTTCTGATATAAAAACTATATAAAAACTATACCAACCTTCTGTCTTAATAATGTCCACAGCAAACAAGGATGATCTCCATCTTGAAAAGCTGAAAGGGCCACGCTTACCTGAGTTAGCAATTTATAGTACTGGGTTGCTATGATAGTGATTACTGCAATTACTACACAGTAGGCTGCATGCAATTAGCAAGTGGTGGCCATTAATTGGTGC